>NC_047119.1:62957573-63257573 GCF_902500255.1 Thalassophryne amazonica | reverse complement strand
CAATTTCATATTTATTTACTTTAAGACTCAGTAAAATGTTGTTGACATAGAAAACCTGTAAACGCCTACTTTTAGTACACAGAAAATTCACAGGAGGTATTGAAAGGGATTCAAGAAGGAATCGGATCGATAAGCGGAATCGATAGTGGCATTGATATACCTATCCTTTATTATTTATGTTAAAATGATAGTTATGTCAAAGACATTTAAAAACACACAGAGATGTTTAAATGTTTTTTAAAAAAAAAAAACATGTTTAAAATATGACAAAGGATAAAAATAGAAGAATGGAAAGTTCTTTAAAAACACGTTTAGGACTTCCGGGTTTGACCCAGCCCAAAATGGCAGCATAAAGGATTAGCTCCCGATCAGCACTCGATAGAAGTCCCCAAATTCAATGCTAAAGTGCAATTAATTAATGACTCTGAAAAAGAGATGCAAGCGGGAGGGAGACCAAGAAGGAAAAAACTACAAAAAAAAAACCATGGCAGAACAACCCGAACTAACGGAGAAACACGGAGGTGCCATGTTTGCAACAGGCGCAGGTGAGCAGGAACATGTGGACGCCGAAGCTACAGATATGATACAAGCAGATTTGAAAGACACAATCAGAGAGATTCAAGACTTCAAAAGCGAAATGAAAACGGAGTTAACCACATTTAAAGAAGAAATCAAAAAAGAAATGAAGGAGGAACTCGAGGACTTTATGATTAACATTAACCAAAAGCTCATAGCAACAGCTAATGAGCTAACAGCGCTAACCACCAGAGTGGATGAAGCCGAACAGAGAGCGGACGACATGGAAAGCTGGAATGAGGAGGTAAAAGACGCCCTGCTCCAGGCGCTGAAACAACAGAGGATACTGTAGGAAAGACTGACAAACCAAGAAGGGAGAAACCGACGGAATAATATCCACATTTTTGGCTTGAAAGAAGGTGTAGAAGGCAGCTTGGCCTTGGAATTCATTTAACAATTTTTGAAAACTAAGCTCTCCTTAGCAGCAGAAACAGACTTGCAAATACAGTGAGCACGCCGAGCTCTAACACAAAAACCAGACTCTGACAAACCCCCGAGGTCACTGGTGGTGAACTTTTTACAGTGCACGACAAAGGAGAAAATACTGAAGGAAGCATGGAAAAAGAAAATCCAATAGCAAAACCGCGCACTGTTTTTTGATCACGACTACACCACGGAGGTGGTACAAAAAAGGAAGGAATATGTCGGTATTAAAAGAGCACTCAAGGAAAGAGGAATCCGTTTCCAGACACCCATGGCGAAAATCAGAATCTACTGGGAAAGCCGTCTATGGACATACGACAGCGCGCAGGAAGCGGCAGCGGAGCTGAACAGACGAGGACTACAGGTGGAGGTACCTGGGAGAGGAGGCGCAACCAGGACCGGGATGGAAGAGCGGCTCCAGAGAGCATTGCCGTGGCAGCGGAGCCGTCACTGAGGACACCGTGGAGGGAGACAAACTAAAGCTACAGGAATTTCAAAGGAGATAAAGGCAATGCTAGGTATATGAGTGCATTAAATTCAAGAGAATAAGGCTGAGAATGAATAATTTGGATTAAGACTTATTGCACTCCTCTAAACTGCCCGTATATTAGATTATCCTAATTGTTATGAATGATGAGCAGTTACATAAGAAAGTTCTCTTAAGATGTCGATGAGTAAGTGTTATTGGCTAAGTCCAAACCTTACTACAGAGGGGCCCTATCTGGGACAGCTCCCTCGACCCACAACTGTAGTGTGGGAGGTGTTCACCTGCTTTTGGAAGTCAGACAGTTATTTAGGCATTTTTCTTTTGCTCAAGTTCTTAGTTCTTAGCTGTTAGTGTTTGTGCTGGAGTAATTTACAACTCAGTAGGCCACCTTTTCTTATGTACCTGTTCTTAGGTTTCATGTATGTAAGTGCAGCCATTAGATCGGAATGTGGCAGTACCAGAGTGACTGAGAGTTTGAGCTTTCTGCTCAAATCTGCATTCTCACTTTGAGAAAGCCAGAAAAGTCCCTGTTATGCATGCATACAAATAAAAAAAATGACCAAAAAAACTGAACATTGAATTGAAATTGAATTGAAGCTTCTGCATCATTTTTAAAACCCTTGTATTATGTTGTGGGTCAATTTGACACATTTCAATTTTTGTGTTGGCCAAAGTGCAGGTTATCCTCACTTTTTTCCCATGAAATTTTATGACTTTTCCTCATCTAGAGTCATGAACTACTGTGCAAAATCTGAACACTTTGATGTGTTGTGGAGTGTCTGCACAGAGTTTGTATACAAAGATGATGTTGTGGGTCATTTTGTCCCAGACACAAAGTGGCTGTTCAAATCCAAAATAAACATCTCTCTTTGATCTACTTTATTTTCATTGCCTCTGAATAGCCATTCAGAACCAGGTGTGGTGGAAGAGGGACTTTCTCTTACCTGTTCTTGTCACTGTTTCCATGCCCTTTCTTTGGGAAATACACCAAAAATGAGCTCCAGACGATTTACATCTGAAGAAGTTTTGTCGCAGCTTATGAACTGGGATATGATGCAGAGGAAGAGATTTCAGAGACGGAGGATCCTTCAGAGGGAGACGACACTGCTATTGTCCCCACACAGGGGACATGGACATCTAAAGACGGTGAAATAAAATGGTCAACATCACCACACCAAAGTCGAGGCAGATTGTCATCTTCTAATGTCATCAAAATGACTCCTGGTCTGACAAGATTTGCTGTGACAAGAATTGATGATATTGAATCAGCATTTCAGCTCTTCATATCCCCACCCATAGAGAAGATAATCCTTGACATGACAAACTTGAAGGGGAGGCGTGTTTTTCAAGAGAAATGTAAGCCACTGGATCCAATTGACTTGCATGCTTACATTGGAATTCTGGTGTTAGCTGAGGTATACAGGTCAAAGGGTGAAGCAACTGCAAGTTTATGGAATGAAGAGAATGGAAGGCCAATCTTCTGAGCAACAATGTCTTTGGAGACATTTCACATGATCTCTCGTGTGATCCCATTTGACAACCGTGACACCAGAGCTGGTCGACGAGAGAAAGACAAGCTTGCAGCGATCAGAGATGTCTGGGATAAATGGGTTGAAATCTTGCCTTTATTGTATAATCCTGGCCCCAATGTCACTGTCGATGAGCGCCTCGTTCCGTTCAGAGGACGATGTCCTTTCCGACAGTATATGCCAAACAAGCCTGCGAAATATGGCATCAAAATATGGGCAACCTGTGATGCAAAATCCAGTTATGCATGGAACGTGCAAATATATACTGGAAAGCCACCTGGAAGAGCACCTGAGAAGAATCAGAGAATGTGTGTGGTATTGGAGATGACTGAAGGGCTGCAAGGTCATACATAACATAACATGTGACAACTTCTTTACCTCCTACAGTCTTGGAGATGAATTTCAGGAGAGAAAGTTGACTATGTTGGGAACAGTCAGAAAAAATAAGCCAGAACTTCCTCGTGAGATTCTGAAGATGCAAGGAAGACCTTTGGATTCCTCAAAATTTGCTTTCACAGAGAAAACAACACTTGTTTCTTACTGCCCAAAGAGAAAAAAGAATGTTCTTGTAATGAGCACGATGCACAAAGATGCATCTCTGAGCACGAGACAGGACATGAAGCCGCAGATGATCCTGGATTACAACTCCACCAACGGAGGAGTTGACAATCTTGACAAAGTCACCGCAACATATAGCTGCCAGCGCAAGACTGCCTGTTGGCTCTTGGTGGTTTTCTACAACACTGTGGACGTGTCTGCGTACAATGCCTAGGTGCTGTGGATTGAGATCAACCAGCAGTGGAATGCCGGCAAACTGTACAGACGTCGACTTTTCCTGGAAGAACTAGACAAAGCACTCGTCACTCCCAAGATCCAGAACCGGGCCAGGCCAGCTCAATCCCTCCTTTAAGTTTTCTGTCTTGACGCTTTGATGTCTTCCTTGATCTACTAGTATGTTTGCCTTTAACAACCTTCCCATGTTGTTTGTATTTGGTCCAGAGTTTAGACACAGCTGACTGTGAACAACCAACATCTTTTGCAACATTGCGTGATGATTTACCCTGTTTTAAGAGTTTGATAATCCTCTCCTTTGTTTCAATTGACATCTCTCATGTTGGAGCCATGATTCATGTCAGTCCACTTGGTGCAACAGCTCTCCAAGGTGTGATCACTCCTTTTTAGATGCAGACTAACGAGCAGATCTGATTTGATGCAGGTGTTAGTTTTGGGGATTAAATTTTACAGGGTGATTCCATAATTTATTCCTCAGAATTGAGTGAGTCCATATGTTTTTCCCTCTGCTGGTCTAAAAAAGTAATCATTACTGACTGCCACGATTATTTTTCTTGATTTCTTATAGTGTTTCTTAAAGCCAGGAAGTTGCCATTTGAAATGACTTTAGTTTTGTGTCATGTCTGTGATCTGCTTTTTTTCTACAAAATTAAACAACTGAATGAACATCCCCCGAGGCCTGTGATTCCATAATTATTGCCAGGGGTTGTAGTTCATACAGGGGTAAACACAAGAGAGGGGTAGCAATCTTGATATCAAACTCTGTTAAATTTGAAAATCTGAAGGAAATAAAAGACAAAGAGGGGAGATATATCATATTAATGGGTAAAGTGGAAAATCTAATGACACTAGTGAACATTTATGCCCCACCTGAAAGTAATAAACATTTTTTTAAGTCCCTATTGATATCATTGCAATGGAAACTGAGGGAATTTGTAGATTTGGAGGGGATCTGAATGTGATACTAAATCACAAGCTGGATACAACGAGCAAAAAGAAGAATAAAAATCATTTAACAAAATTACTCAATACATTCTGTGCAGAATTGGGACTGGTGGACATCTAGAGAAACCTCCACCCTCTAGAGAAAGATTATACACATTATTCAATGCCGCATTCCGTCCACTCTAGGATAGACTATTTCTTCACACAGAAAGCAGATTGTTATAGGGTAACAGATTCTAAAACTGGGGTAGTAGATGTTTCGGACCACAATGCAATATATTTAACTATTTAAATTGAGAGTAAAAAGAAGGACACAATGTGGCGACTAAATGTGGGGACACTAAGTCATAAAACAATAGCTGAGGACATTAAATCTGAAATTGAGAGATTCCTAAAAGAAAATGATAATGGTATGGTAGATCCATCAATACTATGGGACTCTCTCAAAGCTGTAATATGAGGCAGGTTAACTGTGAGGACGACATATATGAAGAAAATCAGAACGGAAACATATAAGTTAATCTCAGATTTGAAAGAATCAGAACAGATATATGGGAAAAATAAGGATCAGAAAATTTACAAACAAATACACGTTTTGAAGAGACGCATGGATGAGATATTGCGTCAAGAGGTAGAGAAAAAAGCAAGATTCACAAAACAGGCATATTATGAAAACTAAATCCATTAAATTACTCGCCCGGAGATTACGAAAACAGCAGGCTGATAATACAATCCATAAAATAAAAGATCCTAATACCAACAAATTGATGACTAAGCCAAAAGAAATAGAACATATATTCAGGGAGTACTATAAAGAATTATATACACAAACATCGATAGGAGATACTAAATTATGAGAGATTTTTAAATACACTTGATCTACCTAGTATTGGAGAGAAACAAAATAAGATAGTTACATCAGAAGTATCACTGGAGGAGATACAGAAGGCAATAGATAGGCTAAAAACAAATAAAGCCCCAGGTAGTGACGGCTTTCCTGTAGAGTGGTATAAAATATTCCAAAATGAACTGAGTCCACTTCTCTATAGGACTTTTAATTGGATTATGAAAGAAGGTAAAATACCCCCATCACGGAAAGAGGCAATTATAACCTTAATCCTTAAAGAAAACAAAGATAAGGAAAACTGTAGTAACTATAGACCCATATCAATTATAAACATGGACTATAAATTATACACTTCAATTATCTGTAAACAATTTGAAAGGTTCATGCCAGACTTAATTGAGGAAGATCAAACAGGATTTATATCTGGCTGACAAACACAAGACAACATTAGAAGAACACTACACGTCATACATAAAATTCAAAAAGAAAGCTACAACGCAGCTATGATAAGCCTAGATGCAGAAAAGACATTCGACAGAGTAAATTGGGAATTCGGTAAATACCAAACACTAGGAAAATTTGGTTTCACTGAAGAATCAATTAACTGTATTAAGGCAATTTATCAACAACATACTGCAAAGGGTAAAGGTCAATGGATCATTAAGTGAGAGATTTGTACTGAGTAGAGGAACAAGACAGGGATGTTGTCTTAGCCGCACATTGTTCGCCATTTTTATAGAACCATTGGCACAAGTGATCCGTCAGGATACGGAATTAAAGGGTATAACTGTTGGGAATAGGGAACAAAAAATTGGCATCTTTGCGGATGACATAGTGCTATACTTATCAGATGTAGACACGTCCTTCCTATGAATGATGAAAATTATAGAAAAATTCAACTATTATGCAGGGTATAAATTAAATCTTGCAAAAACCCAGATTCTCTCATTTAATTACACCGCCAACAACATAAATCAAGCATAAATATGGAGTCAAATTAGGGTTGGGTATCGAGAACCGGTTTTCGAGTATCGTTAAGAAATTATTCGATCCAGCGATATCAATAGCCTTTTTGCTTAATGTTTCCCTTATCGGTCCTTCAGAGCAGCCGTTGTTTTTGAGGGTATTGGTTGGGAAAATGATCATTCCTCTACGCTGATTACAGACCCTACAGCGGGTCTGTAATCAACCGTTTCTGCAGCGCGACACCACTTTGAGGTGTGAACCAATTAAACAATGCTTCAATCCACTGGCTCATGGTTCTTTGATTCGCTCCTCTTCAGAAACAGCAAGTCCACTTCTTAACCCCTCTGAAAGCCATTAAAATATCACGAGTCACTTTTGTGTGGCTTACACTAACTGGGATTCTTGTCTTGTTCCAGTCAAGAAACGAGAATTGTCCTCTGTTCCATTGGCACAGCTCCAAACGCTGCGCGGCTCTTTGCTCTTTGCTGCCTGTCAGAGACAGAGTCCAGTCAGAATTAATAACTTCTAAACGAATTGCCGCTCTGAATAAAATTACACCGCTGACAAATGTAATGTACAAATGTACAGACAAGAAACTACAATCGACTAAAACATTTTTTTTTCCTCCCAAAATGAGACGTCCTGCATTCTTTATAAATTACATCCTAACGTGCAGCACAGCACAGCTGCAAGAGCTCAGCTCAGACGTATGGAAAGACATTCATGCCAATAATGTCTGAACGGAAATGCTTTTGACAAAAACTAGATTTTGTTTATTTCTACTTATGTCCAGAGATCAAGGAGCCACCATGTAGAGTTTATTATGTCCAGAGTTTAAGGATCCAGTGACCAAGTTCATATTTATTTACTTTAAGACTCAATAAAATGTTGTTCAATTTCAATTTAATCGGCTTATAAAGTGCCAAATCATTTTTACTGTATTTTTTACTGTATTTTTTATTTTATATATATATATATATATATATATATATATATATATATATATATATATATATATATATATATATATATATATATATATATATATATCAACAAAAATATAAACGCAACACTTTTGGTTTTGCTCCCATTTTGTATGAGATGAACTCAAAGATCTAATACTTTTTCCACATACACAATATCACCATTTCCCTCAAATATTGTTCACAAACCAGTCTAAATCTGTGATAGTGAGCACTTCTCCTTTGCTGAGATAATCCATCCCACCTCACAGGTGTGCCATATCAAGATGCTGATTAGACACCATGATTAGTGCACAGGTGTGCCTTAGACTGCCCACAATAAAAGGCCACTCTGAAAGGTGCAGTTTTGTTTTATTGGGGGGATACCAGTCAGTATCTGGTGTGACCACCATTTGCCTCATGTAGTGCAACACATCTCCTTCGCATAGAGTTGATCAGGTTGTCAATTGTGGCCTGTGGAATGTTGGTCCACACCTCTTCAATGGCTGTGCGAAGTTGCTGGATATTGGCAGGAACTGGTACACACTGTCGTATATGCCGGTCCAGAGCATCCCAAACATGCTCAATGGGTGACATGTCCGGTGAGTATGCCGGCCATGCAAGAACTGGGACATTTTCAGCTTCCGAGAATTGTGTACAGATCCTTGCAACATGGGGCCGTGCATTATCCTGCTGCAACATGAGGTGATGTTCTTGGATGTATGGCACAACAATGGGCCTCAGGATCTTGTCACGGTATCTCTGTGCATTCAAAATGCCATCAATAAAATGCACCTGTGTTCTTCGTCCATAACAGACGCCTGCCCATACCATAACCCCACCGCCACCATGGGCCACTCGATCCACAACATTGACATCAGAAAACCGCTCACCCACACGACGCTACACACGCTGTCTGCCATCTGCCCTGAACAGTGTGAACCGGGATTCATCCGTGAAGAGAACACCTCTCCAACGTGCCAAACGCCAGCGAATGTGAGCATTTGCCCACTCAAGTCGGTTACGACGACGAACTGGAGTCAGGTCGAGACCCCGATGAGGACGACGAGCATGCAGATGAGCTTCCCTGAGACGGTTTCTGACAGTTTGTGCAGAAATTCTTTGGTTATGCAAACCGATTGTTTCAGCAGCTGTCTGAGTGGCTGGTCTCAGACGATCTTGGAGGTGAACATGCTGGATGTGGAGGTCCTGGGCTGGTGTGGTTACACGTGATCTGCGGTTGTGAGGCTGGTTGGATGTACTGCCAAATTCTCTGAAATGCCTTTAGAGACGGCTTATGGTAGAGAAATGAACATTCAATACACGAGCAACAGCTCTGGTTGATATTCCTGCTGTCAGCATGCCAATTGCACGCTCCCTCAAATCTTGCGACATCTGTGGCATTGTGCTGTGTGATAAAACTGCACCTTTCAGAGTGGCCTTTTATTGTGGGCAGTCTAAGGCACACCTGTGCACTAATCATGGTGTCTAATCAGCATCTTGATATGGCACACCTGTGAGGTAGGATGGATTATCTCAGCAAAGGAGAAGTGCTCACTATCACAGATTTAGACTGGTTTGTGAACAATATTTGAGGGAAATGGTGATGTGTATGTGGAAGAAGTTTTAGATCTTTGAGTTCATCTCATACAAAATGGGAGCAAAACCAAAAGTGTTGCGTTTATATTTTTGTTGAGTGTATACATATATATATATATATATATATATATATATATATATATATATATATATATATATATATCTTTTTTTTTTTTTTTTTACTGTATTTATTTCACACCCTGCCAATAGAAATTCCACCAAAACAATTTATAGAATGGGATAAATTAGTGTCAGTTTATTTGGGGATGTTGGGAAAGTGTAATGACACGGACCCACAACAGGGGGCATAAATGAACGGACAATAGATGAGCCAAAATACAACACTTTACTGTTGTGAAATGTGCACAACAAGAATACAGACAAACAGAATTTGGGTTCCAATCAAAATATACAAGGTGACGTGTGGGCAGGCTCGAGGATAGAAGACGTCCGTCCAGAGAGGAGCCGGCACCCACACGATTTCCAACGCCACCGAACCCAGAGATTACTGGAGCCGCCAAGTCCCGAGTCCCCAGGTGATCACCGTCTCCGGCTGTCGGATCTGGTACTGCTGGCAGGAAGCAGAAACAATCAAGGGTGGGTGTGAGCACACACCCAGCAAACAGTCAGCAAAACAGTCTGTAGTTACACACGGAGGGAAAAACTCCACCTCCAATACAGGAACAATGTAACGGCAGAGCATGAACCACTACTTATCGTATGTGGAGCGAGGAGTGAAGGTCGTCACTCCTCCACCGTCCACAAACCCAGCTCCCAGCTGCGAGTAGAGTTCCAGGTACTCCTGCAAACAGTTCAGAACAGACAAGGTACGTGCGTTCGGCACAGAAAACGGCTGAGAGAATTACCTTCTTGGCTTGAAGATATCTCGGCAGGGAGGTGGAGTTGCTGTCCGGCTTTTATGATTATGTGGTGATGAGTGACAGCTGTCAGGTGGTGATGAGAGACAGCCATCACTTCCAGCTGCTCCCGTGAGGCGGCTGCGCCCTCTCGTGCCTGAAGCCCGCACTTCAGGCAGGGTGCCCTCTGGTGGTGGGCCAACAGTACCTCCTCTTCAGCGGCCCACACAACAGGACTCCTGACGGGCATAGAAGTCGGCCAGGAGGGCGGGTCCAGGATGAAGCCCCTCTTCACCCAGGAGCGTTCTTCGGGTCCATACCCCTCCCAGTCCACCAAGAACTGGAACCCCCGGCCCATCCGACGGACGTCCAGGAGCCAGTGGACCGTCCAAGCCGGCTCCCCATCGATGATCCGGGCAGGAGGCGGCGCCGGTCCGGGAGCACAGAGGGGTGAGGTGTGGTGTGGTTTAAGTCTGGAGACGTGGAATACCGGGTGGATCCGCAGTGAAGCTGGGAGTTGGAGCTTCACTGCGGCCGGACTGAGGACTTTGAGGATCCTGAAGGGGCCAATGTACCTGTCCTTCAGTTTTGGAGAGTCCACGTGGAGAGGGATGTCCTTGGTAGATAACCACACCTCCTGCCCGGGCTGGTATGCAGGGGCTGGGGAACGCTGGCGGTCTGCATGGGCCTTAGCCCTTGTCCGGGCCTTCAACAAGGCAGAACGGGCGGTGCGCCACACCCAACGGCATCTTCGCAGGTGGGCCTGGACCAAGGGCACACCGACCTCTCCCTTCACCACGGGGAACAATGGGGGCTGGTACCCCAGACACACCTCAAACGGGGAGAGGCCGGTGGCAGAAGACACCTGGCTGTTATGAGCGTACTCGATCCAGGCCAGATGGATGCTCCAGGCCATCGGGTGCGCGGATCTCACACAGCGGAGGGTCTGTTCGAGTTCCTGGTTGGCCCGCTCTGCCTGTCCATTCGTCTGTGGGTGATACCCGGACAAAAGGCTCACGGTGGCCCGCAGTTCTCGGCAGAAACTCCTCCAGACTTGTGAGGAGAACTGAGGACCACGATCCGAGACAATGTCAGTTGGTATCCCATGCAGACGGACAACGTGGTGGACCAGGAGGTCTGCGGTCTCCTGGGCCGTTGGGAGCTTCAGGAGGGCCACGAAGTGGGCCGCCTTGGAGAATCGGTCCACTATCGTGAGGATGGTGGTCATGCCCTGGGACGGCGGGAGGCCCGTGACAAAATCCAGGCCAATGTGGGACCAGGGGCGACGAGGCACCGGAAGCGGTTGAAGGAGTCCTTGAGTCTTTGTGTGGTCCGCCTTGCCCCTGGCACAGGTGGTACAGGCCTGGATGTATTCCCGGACTTCGGCTTCCACAGACCCCCACCAGAAGCGCTGCCGGACCACTGCCATGGTTCTTCGCACCCCTGGGTGGCAGGAGAGCTTGGAACCATGACAGAAGTCCAAGACCGCAGCCCTGGCCTCTGGTGGGACGTACATGCAGTTCTTTGGACCGGTTCCTGGGTCCGGGCTCTGTGCCAGGGCCTCCCAGACGGTCTTCTCCACGTCCCAGGTGAGGGTGGCCACGATAGTGGACTCAGGAATGATGGGCTCCGGAGGATCCGACAGCCCTGTTTTGACTTCGTCTTCGTGTACCTGGGACAAGGCATCCGATCTCTGATTCTTGGTCCCGGGGCGATAGGTGATCCGGAAGTCAAAACGCCCGAAGAACAGTGACCAGCGGGCTTGCCTGGGGTTCAGCCGCTTAGCGGTCCTGATATACTCCAGGTTCCAATGGTCTGTGAAAACCGTGAATGGCTCCGAAGCTCCCTCCAACAGGTGTCTCCACTCCTCAAGAGCCTCTTTCACTGCAAGGAGTTCCCGATTGCCCACGTCATAGTTCCGTTCAGCCGGGGTCAACCTGCGAGAAAAGTAGGCACAAGGGTGAAGAACCTTATCGGACTCCCCACTCTGGGACAGCACGACTCCTATCCCTGAGTCAGACGCATCCACTTCAACCACAAACTGGCGGCAAGGATCGGGCTGCACCAGAACTGGTGCAGTCGAAAACCGACGTTTCAACTCCCTAAATGCGGCTTCGCACCAATCCGACCAGGTGAAGGGGACTTTTGGGGAGGTCAGGGCTGTCAGGGGACTACTAACCTGACTGTAGCCCTTAATGAACCTCCTGTAGAAATTTGCAAAGCCGAGGAACTGTTGCAGCTTCCTACGGCTTGTGGGTTTGGGCCAATCTCTCACCGCCGCAACCTTGGACAGGGGCGACAGAGTTGGAGGAGATGATGAACCCCAGGAAGGACAAAGAAGTGCGGTGGAACTCACACTTCTCACCCTTCACAAACAGCCGGTTCTCCAACAACCGCTGCAGGACCTGACGTACATGCTGGACATGGGTCTCAGGATCCGGGGAAAAGATGAGTATATCATCCAGATATACGAAGACAAATCGGTGCAGGAAGTCCCGCAAGACATTGTTTACCAAAGCTTGGAACATCGCGGGGGCGTTAGTGAGGCCGAACGGCATGACCAGGTACTCAAAGTGACCTAACGGGGTGTTAAATGCCGTCTTCCACTCGTCTCCTTTCCGGATCTGAACCAGGTGATACTCATTCCTAAGATCTAATTTGGTGAAAATTTGGGCTCCATGCAGGGGCGTGAACACTGAATCCAACAGGGGCAACGGGTATCGATTGCGAACCGTAATCTCTTTCAGCCCCCTGTAATCAATGCATGGACGGAGTCCACCGTCTTTCTTGCCCACAAAAAAGAAACCAGCACCCATTGGGGAGGTGGAGTTCCGGATCAGCCCGGCAGCTAACGAGTCCCGGATGTAGGTCTCCATTGATTCGCGCTCAGGACGTGAGAGGTTGTACAGCCTGCTGGAAAGGTACTCAACGCCAGGGATCAAATCAATGGCACAATCGTACGGACGGTGCGGGGGAAGGGTGAGCTCCAGATCTTTGCTGAAAACGTCAGCAAGATCATGGTACTCGATCGGCACCGCCGTCAGATTGGGGGGGACTTTATCCTCATTAAGAGCCAAACCGGGGGGAACTGAGGATCCTAAACACTCCCGGTGGCAGGTTTCGCTCCACTGAGCCACAACCCCAGACGGCCAATCAATCCGGGGATTGTGTTTAATCATCCATAGGAAGCCCAAAATCACGTGGGAGGTAGAAGGAGTCACATAAACCATACATAACCAGAGACAGTCCGTTTACAAAGGCGGCGCAGAGTGCAACGTTATTCCAGCCGGACCTCGCAGCCGCGATGCGGAAGTCGACTGCATACTCGGCTGCACTCCGATGCCCCTGTCTCAGAGACAGCAGCACCGTTGAAGCGGTCTCGCCTCTATGTGGGTGATAGAACACCAGTCTGAACTCCCTCACAAACTCAGTATACACCGTTAGGAGCCGTGCATTCTGCTCCCAAAGTGCCGTAGCCCAGGCGCGTGCCTCACCTCGAAGCAAATTAATTACATAAGCCACCCGACTGGAGTCTGACACGTACATCACGGGACGCGCACGTCTCTACACAACCTCCGTACGGTTCCGGGGGACTTGTGTATGCTTCAGGGGACGGGGGGGTTTGTTGAGCGACCAGTGGAATGTCTATATTCGGCACCAGGACAGCAGGAGGAGGAGCTGCAGCCGCACCCTGTGCGCGCGCTTCCACCTCCGCAGTGAGAGCCTCCATTCTGCGATTGAGTATATTGCTCTGCTCGGTCACTACGTCCATCCGAGCAGTGAAGGCGGTTAAGATGCGCTGCAACTCACCTAACACGCCTCCTGCTGGCGCCTGTGCACCCTGCTCTTCCATTGGCTGTTCAACAGATGGTTGACGCCCCTCGGAATCCATGACGTTGGCCGAGATATCCTGTTGGGAAAGTGTAATGACACGGACCCACAACAGGGGGCGTAAATGAACGGACAATAGATGAACCAAAATACAACACTTTACTGTTGTGAAATGTGCACAACGAGAATACAGACAAACACAGAATTTGGGTTACAATCAAAATATACAAGGTGACGTGTGGGCAGGCTCAAGGATAGAAGACGTCCGTCCACAGAGGAGCCGACACCCACACGATTTCCACCGCCACCGAACCCAGAGAATACTGTAGCCGCCAAGTCCCGAGTCCCCAGGTGATCACCGTCTCCGGCTGTCGGATCTGGTACTGCTGCAGGAAGCAGAAACAATCAAGGGTGGGTGTGAGCACACACCCAGGAAACAGTCAGCAAAACAGTCTGTAGTTTCACACAGAGGGAAAAACTCCACCTCCAATACAGGAACAATGTAACGGCAGAGCCTGAACCACTACTTATCATATGTGGAGCGAGGAGTGAAGGTCGTCACTCCTCCACCGTCCACAAACCCAGCTCCCAGCTGCGAGTAGAGTTCCAGGTACTCCTGCAAACAGTTCAGAACAGACAAGGTACGTGCGTTCGGCACAGAAAACGGCTGAGAGAATTACCTTCTTGGCTTGAAGATATCTCGGCAGGGAGGTGGAGTTGCTGTCCGGCTTTTATGATGATGTGGTGATGAGTGACAGCTGTCAGGTGGTGATGAGAGACAGCTGTCACTCCCGGCTGCTCCCGTGAGGCGGCTGCGCCCTCTCGTGCCTGAAGCCCACACTTCAGGCAGGGCGCCCTCTGGTGGTGGGCCAGCAGTACCTCCTCTTCAGCGGCCCACACAACAGGGGAGGCAGGAAAGCCAGAGATAAATACACTACGCTCCAATTGCCAAAGAATAAAGGTGGAATGGCACTCCCAAACTTTAAAATATATTTTTACGCAGCTCAGCTTCGACCACGAGTTAACTAGTGTGATGAAAATCATATAGCAAGATGGAAAGATGTTGAGACATACATCCCTAACTATCACATCCAAACACTCTTGGGAGAAAAAAACAATCCCTGGATATATTAGGAATTTGAATGATCCAATAACAATATTTACACTAGAAACATGGTTTACACTTACCAGACAACTTAAATTGAAAAAGGGGCTAAGATTATTAAAATGGACAGCACTGGATAGTGAATGTAGGCCTGGGTTGTATGACTCAACATTTAAAGAATAGAAGAAATATGGAATGACTGCATTTTGTACTGCCACAGAGAATGGAGTAATAAGAGGTTTTGAAGACTTAAAGAAAAGATTAGCACTTAAGAATCAAGACTTGTTTAGATATCTTCAACTGAGGGAATATTACAATAAAGAGGCGAAGAGGGCCACACCAGAAGAAATTAACCCAGTGAAAGAAGTGATGGTTAATGCATACAATCAAAAAATATCTAGGGTTATATCAGTAGTCTACCACAGTATAATGGAATGTCAGAATAAAACAACATTATATATAAAGCACAAGTGGGAAAAAGAGTTGCATATCACAATAACTGAAGAGGAATGGTGTCACATGTGTGCAACTCAACAGGCATCCACAAATACCATCCCTGGTTCTCAAGACCAGGCACATAAGTGGCTCTATGTTATGTGTCGGACGCAGCTCGGAGAACCGACCAGCGTTTGAAGGACCCAGTATGAAATAAGCAGAGCACGGTACAAAGGCTAACTGAATTTAATACATAACAGTGATACAAAAAATTCAAAAGAAAGTGCGGTCTGGCGTGGTGCGCTCCCAGCAGCGCTAACGGTCCGGAGCCAGAAGCTGTTCGGACCCAAGGACCCCGCCGACACCCCCCAGGTGGCCGCAACAAACCGAGTCTGTGAAAGAAGGAACCATTATGTGAGTCCACACTCTACACACAGAGAGAACACTTAAAGGTATACAAACAGCAAACACTTCCTGGCTTGATTACTAATCAGCTTCCCAACCTGCAGGCATGGAACATCCAGTTCACAAAACTCCACTACAGTGGAAGCCGATACATGACTAACGTACAGCTCAGTATAAAAAGGTGTGAGGGACACCACATTTACTGACTGTATAAATGTTAGTCACAAAATCTAACATACCTCAGGAAGTGTGCTGACGAGCGTGAGACCTCACCCCCTCCTCTTTCACAGACCGTGCATCAAACCTGGACGTTCTCTGCATCCACTGATGATGAGATGGCTCCCGAGACGACGATCTCACCCGTCTGGTCACAAGGTCGAGTCTCTGGCAAATACACACTGTGTACTCCAGTCTTAAATGCCACCATGTTCCAATCCATGCAGATGCACCACAGCTGTGAGTCCTGATGAGCCGCAGGTGATCAGCCTCAGGTGATCAGGGTGAGGTCCTGATAAACTCAGCAACACAGCCACTCAGTTCCAAATGCAAGCCACCTGGAAGGAGAAACAAAGGACAGAAACAAAAAGGCAGCCAGGCCCCCCCAGCCATATAACACTCTACTCTTTTCTACTCTATTTTACTTTCCTTTTTAGATATTTAGATATACCTTTATATACTAGCATAGTTCCACCTTAGAATTGGAATATAATATATAAGATATACCTTACTGAATTTTCATGGAGAGAATTTAATTGGAAAAATTTAACACGTTTTTTATTACGCCAAATTTAAAAAGCAAACAACTGTTAAACAGCAAACATGCTGAAGGCAATGTGGTCAAATAAATGCAAACCATAAACATGTCTTCTGGTGCTGCCCCAAAATACAACCATTTTGGGATAACGTGAACACTATGATAAATGATGTGCTTGGATACAGGATTACCAAGGACTGCTCCACCCTGTATTTGGGAACTATAAGTAAAGTTGTACTGAAAGACGACAATTATCTGGTAAAAAATTCTTCTTACAGCTGGCAGGAAGACCATAACAAGAAAGTGGCTTGCTTCAGACCCACCTAGACAAAAATAATGGTTGGCTATAGTACAGGAAATATGTGCAATGGAATAGGTGGCTTATTGTTTAAGACTAATAAAAGATGATTATAATAGGAAATGGTGCAAATGGATAAATTATATAAACAAAGACATTAACGTTTAAATGGAATTTATTTATTTATTTTCACTTATATAAATGAAAATGTGATCTGAAACTGTAATCCCCCCGTTCTTTATGAGTTGATCACATACTGTTTGTTTACTCTTCTGTATGCATACTTGTGAGAAATAAAATAAAAAGTGAAAAAACAAGTTTAAAATGTTTGAAAAGGGTGTAAAATATGTAAATGCAAAGACAGTTCCTTAACAATGCATACATACTTTTAAAATGTGTTTAAGATGTGTAGAAGAATAAAAAGAAACACACGAAGATGTTGAAATTATGTGTATGTGTGTCAGTTGGGGGGGGGGGGCACAGCTATTCATTTGTTCTCTGAGGGGGGCTCACTCTCCCACACCCCTGGTTGACTCCACTCCAACAGGAAGCTTTGAATGGGGGTGCAATAGGAAGTGTTGCACCATTCATAGTTTCTGCACTCACATCCACAGAAGCCTATAATTATTTCAGAGTTGTCTGGGTGTCTTGGTGGCTTCCCTCACTAGTCTCCTTCCAACATGTTCACTCTTTTTGTTTTTGCGAACTGCCTATTTGACAGATTTGCAATTTCCATGTCGTCCCATCTTTTTCAGATTTGGGGTTGTAGAATAAATGGATATTTGAGTTACTACTGTCTTTTCTTCCTGCTTCCAATCTGGCTGTTCTTCTCTGACCTCTGAGAGCTACCCTCACTGGATGGTTCTTCTTTTTCAGGCCATTCCTGCAGACTCTGGAGATAGTCATCACTCGTCACATTTCTACCTCATTCATTCACGGACACTTGGTTTGATCTTCAGCACATTTTCACAACCATGTTGACATGCATAAATGTTTCTGCCCTGTGATTGGCTGATCAGATATTTCGAAAGTCTGGCACTTTCGGTTTATGAATTTGATGACCCCTGAATATCATCTCAAACAGGACAGTTTCTAAAGCGGCGTTTGGCACTGAGGTGTCGACACACAAGCATACTTCAAGAAAACTTGCTTCATGCCAGTTCCCAACATGTTCTAAACTTTCTGGAGCTCAGTGGGACTCAGACATCACTGTCCAATTTTCACACTAAGCACAGAAAGAATCACTTGGAGATATCAGGAGCTGAGGACAGAATGTGTACCTCGCCTTTCGCTTGGGCGGGGTTAAGGTGGCTCGGAGTCCACCGATGTCTGTCAGTGACGTTCAAACGAACATTTGCAAATGTTGTGTCTGCTCAGGACTCATTACCCAACATGACCAGGCAGGAATCTGGGGCAATCAGAGAACAAGCGCTAAACTGCACCTCATTACGGTGCAAAACGGCAGCAAAGTCAGCCAGGGGTTAGAACAGCTTCACAGATTTTTAATCATTACTAGAAACTAAATAAACACATATACATACATACAAAGACATACGTTGTTTGCTGATGACACAAATATTTTCTGTTCTGGGGAGCAGGGGCGTAGGCAGAAATCATAAAACGGGTGGGCCCAGAAAAAATCAGATGGGCCCAACCTTTGGGGTTGTAGGTAAGGTGTAGGTATTATAATACACCGTTTGAAAAAGTATGCCTCATTTGGACATCGCAAGCAACATTATCTTCATGGATAATGCAAGCTGCAATGCAGCGCCCCACACACACACACACACGCACACACATACATTCAGTGCAAGTCTGGTAGCCTACTTGGCTGGGCCTAAACCCAAAACGTCAATAGGTATTTAAATAAGGCATTGTTTCAAAAATGAATTCCAAATTTAATGATGAACACATCTCAGCCAACTCCACAGACGCTGTGTGCACAGTTACACAGACGCAAAGTGTCAGACACAAGCACCCCATGGACAATGCAAGCAGCAACGCAACGCTTAGTCATGTAAAGTCCTTTAAAATAAAAATTCAAAATATATCCGCAACATGAAAACAGGTTGGCTCGGCGGTCAAAGTAAAAACCATCAGAACAGACACCAACATGATTCGTGGCAGTTGCAATATAATATTAACAATTAGGCCTATTTAGAAGAAAAAAGCAATTAATGGTCTCACACTTACATTTGATGAATCCTTTTAATGCATGCTACAGCAGGAGACGACGGGGTTTTTTGTTGAACTCTCTTATCACGTCATCATAGTCCAACGATTCGGTCAGTTCTCTTTCAAGGGAAAGCACGGAGAGTGCATTCAGTCTATAAGTCAACATGGATGTTCTGGTGGACGTTTTTATCCATTTAACAGTAGAAAACAGCGAAATCCGCGAAGTAGTCAGCGCTATTTTTTGCAATTATTATAGATGTTTTAAGGCTGTAAAACCCCTCACTACACACTTTATACCCTTTTCTCAAACAGGCATGAACATTTTCTCACTTTTCTCTCTTGTGTAAACACTCTCTTTTTTCTTCTGTACGAGAAGATTATAAACAGACACACGCAGAACACAATGCGCGTACTCTCCCTTTGCTCACTGCCTCCGAAGGTATGGATGCGGGACCCGCAAAGAATCCAAGTCCTCGCTCAGTGCTAATGCAATACCATATCATAGGAATACAATAAGGCAACAACAGGTGACTGTCGAGTGTCGACTCAGCCTTCTCAATGGATGGGGCGGGCCTGGCTGACAAGTGGGCGGGCCCAGGCCCATCCAGGCCCACCCCTGGCTACACATAAGCTGGGGAGA
This sequence comes from Thalassophryne amazonica, assembly GCF_902500255.1. NCBI lineage: Eukaryota > Metazoa > Chordata > Actinopteri > Batrachoidiformes > Batrachoididae > Thalassophryne > Thalassophryne amazonica. The sequence continues at coordinate 63,237,947 of NC_047119.1, read as the reverse complement.
ATTTAAAAGAAATGGTAGAGGAAATCAGTGAAGAAATGAACAAATTGAAAATCTTGTTTAACTGAAACAAATTGTCATTGAACGTAAATAAAACAAAACTAATGTTATTTGGGAACTGCAGAACCAATGAATGAGCAAGTACGAATACAGATAGAGGAGGTGCAGATTGAAAGAGTTAATGAAAATAAATTCCTTGGGGTAATAATAAATGAGAAAATCAGTTTAAATATCACTTCAAATATATACAAATCAAAGTATTAAGAAGCATTTCAGTGTTAAACAAAGTAAAACATGTTCTGGATCATAGATCACTCTGCATCTTATACTGTTCCATTGTCTTTCTGGATTTCAATTACTGTGTAGAAATTTGGGCTAATAACTATACGAGTTAAATGAAATCACTAATTATTCTTCAAAAAAGGGCAATAGGGGTCATTCATGTCAGCTATCAAGATCATCCTCACTCACTCTTCTTAAAATCAAAACTATTAAAATTAACAGACATAGTAAAATTCCAAACAGCACAGATCTTGTACAAAGCAAAAAAAAAAAAAGACCTTTTACCAAAAAACACAGAAATTGTTCAATCCAATCCAATCCACCTTTATTTATATAGCACATTTTACCAACACAAAGTCTCCAAAGTGCTGCACAGAAAACCAAATAACACTAATGAGAAGAAAAAAATACAATTAAAACCACATGTATTAAAACAATTACAATCAATAAGAAAATAAAATAAGACATAAAATGCACTAAAACAAAATAGTGAGTCAGAGGACCACTCTTATGCCGGGTTAAGCGCCAGTGAATAAAAATACATTTTTAAATGAGATTTAAAAACATCAATCGATGGAGCTGTTTTAATGTGTGGAGGAAGAGAATTCCACAGTTTGGGGCCAACCACTGAAAAGTGTTATGTGTCGGACGCAGCCCGGAGAACCGACCAGCGTTTGAAGGACCCAGTATAAAATAAGCAGAGCACGGTACAAAGGATAACAGAGTTTAATAAACATAACAGTGAAGTGATACGAAAACAACAAAAGAGTGTGCGGTCTGGCGTGGTGGATTGCGGTGCGCTCCCAGCAGCGCTAACGGTCCGGAGCCAGAAAACTGTTCGGACCCAAGGACCCCGCCGACACCCCGCAGGTGGCCGCGACAAACCGAGTCTGTGAAAGAAGAAATCATTATGTGAGTCCACACTCAACACACAGAGAGACCACTCAAAGGTGTACAAACAGCAAACACTTCCTGGCTTAATTGCAAATCAGCTTCCTACCCTGCAGGCATAGAACACCCCGTTCACAAAACTCCACTGCAGTGGAAGCTGATTTAAACGACTAACATACAGCTCAATATAATAAGGTGTGAGGGACACCACATTTACTGACTGTATAAATGTTAGTCACAAAACCAAACGTACCTCAGGAAGTGTGCTGACGAGCGTGAGACCTCACCCCCTCCTCTTTCACAGACCATGCATCAAACCTGGACGTTCTCTGCATCCACTGATGGGAGATGGCTCTAGAGACGACGATCTCACCCGTCTGGTCACAAGGTCGAGTCTCTGGCAAATACACACTGTGTACTCCAGTCTTAAATGCCACCATGTTCCAATCCATGTAGATGCACCACAGCTGTGAGTCCTGACGAGCCGCAGGTGATCAGCCTCAGGTGATCAGGGTGAGGTCCTGATAAACTCAGCTACACAGCCACTCAGTCCCAAATGCGCACCACCTGGGAGGAAAACCAAAAGACAAACAAAAGACACACAAAAGCCAGCCAGGCACGCCAGCCACAACAGCACCCCACCCTCACGGGAAGCCTCCCGGCGACCACACAAACCTGGCCCAGGAGAAACACCCCCCTCCAGGGACCATGGCTGGAAACTGTATCTGCATTCGTCTTCCAACAGAATCTTCATTTAACAGAACGGTTGATGTCTTTTCCTCTGGCTGCATCTTTGCCTTTGTTTCTGTCAGTCACTTAGCACAGGTGTGGCCAGGAGTTCTTAAACCTGTGCGGTCAGCCTTTGTCCAACCATGTTCAGTCTGATTAGTCATAAAACAAAAAAGACAAACAAACAACCAAACCACCCCCCCCCCCCCTTCCAGAGGACCATCCCATCAAACCCCGGGAAGGGGAGAAAAGAAAAACCCAAACTTAAGCTTGCAAATAACAATGCTAACACCCCCCCCCCCCCCCCCTCCCCAGAGGACCGTTCCATCAAACCCCGGGGAAGGGGAGAAAAGAAAAAACCCAAACTTAAGCTTGCAAATAAAAATGCAAACACCCCCCCCCCCCAACGACATGTAGGGACCAACACCCCCCAGAGGACAGCCCGCCAGCTCCAGGAGTAATAACCACAGCCGAGGTCCCTCTGGGATCCAACGTCACCCACGGGGACTCCCAGCGCCTCCCAGAGGACCATTCCATCAACCCCAGGAGACGCCTCCCCTCACGACCAACGGACCCAGCCCCGGCCGTCTATGGCTAGATGGACCCACAGCCCTTTCCCCCCCAGAGGACACCACAGTCAAACCCTGAGGGTGGAAACTGGGGGGAAAAACAAAAGGAAAGAAAAAAAAATATATATACAAACAAAACAACCCCAACCCCACCCCCTTGGCGCAGTGGGAACTGGAAGCACGTCCAGCGTCACCAACTGTGACTATACCCCAGAAGTCAACCGGGAGGAGTGGAACAGCGGTTATGGCAGACGGCACAAAACGGCGCCACTCCTCCGACTTCCAAACCAGCCACCAGCTGCAGGTATATCCCACTGCCCCAAACCTCAGCCACGCCGATGGCAGACGGCTCAAAGGCGCGCTGAAGCCGGAGGTGGAAAAGGGAATCAACAAACAAAAAAAAAACAACAACACCCCTGAGCCAGAAAACTGTTCGGACCCAAGGACCCCGCCGACACCCCCCAGGTGGCCGCGACAAACCGAGTCTGTGAAAGAAGAAATCATTATGTGAGTCCACACTCAACACACAGAGAGACCACTCAAAGGTGTACAAACAGCAAACACTTCCTGGCTTAATTGCAAATCAGCTTCCCACCCTGCAGGCATATAACACCCCGTTCACAAAACTCCACTGCAGTGGAAGCTGATTTAAACGACTAACATACAGCTCAATATAATAAGGTGTGAGGGACACCACATTTACTGACTGTATAAATGTTAGTCACAAAACCAAACGTACCTCAGGAAGTGTGCTGACGAGCGTGAGACCTCACCCCCTCCTCTTTCACAGACCATGCATCAAACCTGGACGTTCTCTGCATCCACTGATGGGAGATGGCTCTAGAGACGACGATCTCACCCGTCTGGTCACAAGGTCGAGTCTCTGGCAAATACACACTGTGTACTCCAGTCTTAAATGCCACCATGTTCCAATCCATGTAGATGCACCACAGCTGTGAGTCCTGACAAGCCGCAGGTGATCAGCCTCAGGTGATCAGGGTGAGGTCCTGCTAAACTCAGCTACACAGCCACTCAGTCCCAAATGCGCACCACCTGGGAGGAAAACCAAAAGACAGAAACAAAAGACACACAAAAGCCAGCCAGGCACGCCAGCCACAACAAAAAGGCCCAGTCTCCCCGACTTTTAAGCTTTGTTTTAACAACTTGGAGCTGGAACTGGTTCAAGGATCGAGAGGGGGATATCAATTAAGAGGGAAAAAGAATTTCAAAATGAAGAAAATCCGCATAAACAAGAAACGATTCTGCATTTCATTCTGTGGGGTGAGACTGTGGAACAGTATGAATGAGGTCCAAACATTCAACAGTTTAAAACAAAACATATTACGTCCGCCGAGGACGTAATAAAATCATGTTCATTTATTTATTTGTCTGTTTGCGGGATTAAGTTGAAATAACTTTAGTTTAGTTGAAAGAACTTTTAAAAAATCGATGCAAATTATTAGATCACTTTTTCTCACTGAGGAAGTGCATTTTTTAGAGTGTGGGAATCACGCTGCAAGAGCAAAAATTTCTCTCTTCACCAAAGAACTGTAGGGGGGCTTTGGGGGAATTTATTTATTTTTGGTTAAGATTTCTGGCTTCCCACAAGTTCTCAAGAGAAATGAGAAGTGAATGTCACCGATTAACTTTGGAGAAGTTGTTTTTCCTGTAACCAGGGTGCAATTAGGCCGAATAAACATAAAAATACATGCAGCACATACAGTATCACTTCAGCAGCAATAACTGTGAAGAAAACCTGCATGTGTTACTGCGGCACTTTTTACAAGACTGTCACCCTCAACCCCCAGAAGGGGGGAGGAAGGAAACTGCAAGAACCGAAAAGCAGATACGTTAGTTCAACTCGAGCAGTTTAAGGAAACTGATGACCTGAAACCAGCTCACGCAAACAACTCAAGCAGTAAAAACTCTTTTAGAAAAGTAAAATAAACTTAAGTGAGTTGTGTTACAGTGTATTTAGTCTCTTAATTCATCACGTAACATGAACAAACTGAACAGATTGTCATCGGTCAACACCTTTAAGAGCTGCCTGGCACATTACTATTTACTATCATCACTGCCTCTAATTTAAGTGTTTTTATTTGAAATTCCAGTTCATCGCAAAGCTGAAAACCTTTAATGACTCTGTGGTGGGATCAGCCATACATTACACTGTGGTCTGTCGGGGCTGTGGAAGTGCTGAGAGGGACAGGAAGAGACTCAACAGATTAGTCAGAAGGAGTGGCTCTGTCCTGGAATGCGCTCGGGACCCCATAGAGGTGGTGGATGAGAAAAGGATGTTAGCTAAGCTGACATCAATTATGGACAACCCCTCTAACCCCTTACATGAGACTTAAGCAGCTCCTTCAGAAATAGACTGCTGCACCCTCAGTGCAAAACCTAAGGTCTCTGCAGGTCATTTATTCCAACTGCAGTCACAGTTTTATACCTCAAAATGTTTCTAGCACCATAATCACCTGCTGATTTTGCACTATGAACTACGTTCACCTCCACTTTTTTTGCTTTATTACATGCACAACTGTGCAATGTATCCTGTGCAATAATTTTACCATATCTATACATACTTATACTCACTATATTCTATTTTCACATAATCTGTTCACAACAGCATTTATGCACCCACCAGCAAACGTCACAATATACTTTAGTCACCTTTCTTTAATGTAAATATTTTTCTATTTCTTTACTACTGTATGACTCTTGCTGCTGCATTAAGTGATTACTCTAGAAACTCTGGAAAAATACAGTATACAGGGAGGAAAGTAAGTATTTGAACACCCTGCGATTTTGCAAGTTCTCCCACTTAGAAATCATGGAGGGGTCTGAAATTTTCATCTTAGGTGCATGTCCACTGTGAGAGACATAATCTAAAAAAAAATTCCAGAAATCACAATGTATGATTTTTTAATAATTTATTTGTATATTACTGCTGCAAATAAGTATTTGAACACCTACCAACCAACAAGAATTCTGGCTCTCACAGACCTGTTACTTTTTCTTCAAGAAGCCCTCTTATTCTGCACTCTTTACCTGTATTAACTGCACCTGTTTGAACTTGTTACCTGTATAAAAGACACCTGTTCACACAGTCAATCAATCACACTCCAAACTGTAGACCTTCTAAGTGGGAGAACTTGCAAAATCGCAGGGTGTTCAAATACTTATTTTCCTCACTGTATATGAACACACTTTTTGTTGTTTTTTTAAGAATTTTCTAATCAATTTTCTTTTTCCATTTCACTTCATCTATTTAGACTACTCTGTGTCGGTTCATTGCATAAAACCAGTTTAAATTACGGGTTGTAAACACCAAGGGGTGAGTATTTTTGCAAAGCACTGTAGACTCTGCACTCAGGCGGATGTTGGTTACGTGGTGATGAAACAGGAGCTGCTTCTTCTTTGGTTGACCATCGGTTACAAAGATGTCAAATGGTTGTGCTGACTCCGTTGGTGGAAACGAGTGTGGCTGACAAGGCCGATTCTTGAGGTGAACACCTGTGGACGGTAGGGGCACTGGAATGATGCAGTGGAGGATACAGTGGCAGCTGAGGCCTTTCGGCGCGCTCTGGCCTCGTTGATCAGTTTCCTACGGCTGCTTTCAAAGGCACTGCAGGCTGCGTGTGTAGTGCTGTGCCACTTAGCTGTCTTCACCGCAAGACTCCAGCTCTTTGCAGAGAAGTCACAGTACTTCAGTCTGTCCTTGATGCAGTCCTTATAGCGCTACCCCACCCCCTTTCAAAAAATAGTGTTCCCTCTCAAGGAACTTGGAGTCGATAAACACCAGTGTAAAAATATAATATAAATCACAGAAATTAAGCAATCTGCCATTAATCTGTACGTTTATTTCTTGATTCATTTTTTGTTAATAATTCAGTTTTGTTTTAGTTTGATGCACTTGTGCATATTCCTTTTGTACAAACAGCGTGTCTCATTGGTGAAATGTCCTTCTCTCAATACAGAGAAATATTTTGAAACACAGGAGTTGAAAGTGTTTTGAAAACATTGCAAAACACTGTTTCAAGTTTGTCACCATGACTTTGTAGCATCGCTGAAAAGTTTTGACACCATTCACACCCGTTCTTTAACTTCAGTTTCACTTTGCTGTTCTGTTCTACAGTTTATCCCATATTTGGCAGGACAGTTGACACAAACCTCCCTCTGTGAAAATGCCAAAACTTGCAGTTCCTTCAATGACAACCAACAGCTAACTCTAAAAGTAAGTCACTCCACATAGAAGCCCATGTTAAAATCCACCACTCGGCAGCAGAAATAAAAATGTTTTCAGCCTGGTGCAAAAAACCTGTTTTGTTCTCTAAAGTTAGTTCATGAACTTTCATATAACTCATCTATTTAAGATGTTTTAAACCATAATAACACTGAATAATGATGCACATTGCCACTTTGAGTTACAACTAGCTTGCCGTTTACAGGGAGCCGGCCATTATCAGTGGCTGCTAACTGCTGTGGAATCAACTCATTCATAGATTTTGTGTATTTTATTACAAATATGTGAGATAATAAAGGATTATTAAACGAGCGCGAGGTCTGTACAGGAAAACATCAGGCTGAAGTGTTGACAGTACGGACCGTGTGTTTAGCAAATAATAACATGACTTATTGTGCAGTTAAGTGTACACACTGACAGTCTAAGAAGTTGAGTGATATTTTCAGCCCAGTCTCATGCTTTTTTTTTCGTGCTCCCATCATGAAATGATTCAAATTTTCGTGACAGGTTTTTTTTTTTAACTCACTATTACTAACCCTACTCCTACCCCCAACCCTAACCATAACCACCACCCCCCCCCACCCCCCACCCCCCCCCACACACACACACTTCACTTTTAATTTAGTGTAGCCATCACAGAATGTATTAGAATGAATTTGTGCTGCCGTGACAAAAATCAGGTGTTTTTCGTGACAATATCACAAACCAATAGATTAACGTATATTTCGTGCTGCTGAATCACGACATGCTGCGAGACTGGGTTGGATGTTTTTGCATTACTCAGTCCGTATGTTATTTCCGTTAGCAGTGTTGTCAAAGTAACTTTGAAAAGTTACTTCATTAGTTACTTTATACAATTATATTCCACAGTTACTTTATACAGTTCATTAGCAGCCGCGGACAAACTGTCGGCAGCTGCTGAATGTAATTAATAAAGTAACTCATAATCTAACTTTGTTATTTTTAAGATTTAGTACTCAGAAAAGTAACTATTAGTTACTTTGCTGATTAGTTACTTTGCTGATTGCTCAATCTTAAGAGTAACCAAGTTAGATTACTTGTTACCTTATTAGTTACATTACTTATTAGTTGCAAGTTTTTGGCAGATTCTAATAAAGTAACTGCATAAAGTAACTAAAAAAGAAACTAAAAAAGTAACTTTTCAAAGTTACTGTGACAACACTGTCCGTTAGTAGGTATAGATTGTTTGGTGAAATTAGCTACACTGATGGTGCCACAGTTACTGAGGTTATAAATTGATCTTAAGCCATCTGATATAGTCAATCAATAGTCAATAGTCAATCAATTTATATAGCGCCAAATCACAACAAACAGTTGCCCCAAGGCGCTTTATATTGTAAGGCAAGGCCATACAATAATTACGTAAAAACCCCAACGGTCAAAACGACCCCCTGTGAGCAAGCACTTGGCGACAGTGGGAAGGAAAAACTCCCTTTTAACAGGAAGAAACCTCCAGCAGAACCAGGCTCAGCGAGGGGCAGTCTTCTGCTGGGACTGGTTGGGGCTGAGGGAGAGAACCAGGAAAAAGACATACTGTGGAGGGGAGCAGAGATCAGTCACTAATGATTAAAGCAGTCTAAGTCTATAGCAGCATAACTAAGGGATGGTTCAGGGTCACCTGATCCAGCCCTAACTATAAGCTTTAGCAAAAAGGAAAGTTTTAAGCCTAATCTTAAAAGTAGAGAGGGTGTCTGTCTCCCTGATCTGAATTGGGAGCTGGTTCCACAGGATATAAGAACAACTGCCCAGTCTGCAAAAACATCAATCAAACCAAGTTCCTAAACCAAGGTGACTTGACCTGTTAGTCTTCGATTGCCGACTCTGAAAAAAAAGTTGGTGTGTTCAGGTATCATTCGCCCTGCCGAGGTTACACACATCTTCCCCACAATCCACCCTTTTATCCATTCATGGGTTGGCCAGGAGTTAGGCGGAGCCAGGCAACAACTTGCCATTCATTTTCATTCAGAGTGGGCATTTTGCAACGAAAAGAGACAACAGTCGCTCTGCCGCCAACTAGGTGGGGCCAAAATAGGCTTGAAGTCTATTTTAAGCAAATACTGAGCAGCACAACGCGGCGACTGCCAATCCGAGTGAATATGCAGCGTAACGTCAGCTGGTTGTTTGCTCAAACAAAATAATCAGGTCAGGTCATGAACTGTTACTTTACAATCGTAGCACATCACAGCACGAAGCGGGACTTCATGGGGCTGTAGCCGCTCCGCCATGAATTTCAGTAGCCTCACCAGAAAACTCACATTTGACAATGAAAGTCCTGTTTTTAGTCTCAGTTTCTCACATTCACCAACTGATACGGTCCTAATGTGCCCTCCAGTTCACCCATGAGATATTATTTGGGCACTGGGATCAACTGAACCACCTGTCATCACTCACACAACATAAAACACACATATTATCCACATTATTATATTTCTTGTGATAAATTAACACAGTTAAAACCACATTTCTCCAATTGATTCAAAATGCTGCTGCCAGACTTTTGACACGAAGCAGAAAGTTTGACCACATTACTCCATTTTGGCATCTCTTCATTGGCTTCCTGTCCCTGTGAAAATCAGACTTTAAGGTTCTGCTACTAGCCTATAAAATTGTTCATGGACTGGCACCTCCCTACTTAGCTGACCTAATTGAACCCTACGTACCGGCCCGGACTCTGCGTTCTCACAGTGCAGGACTACTTTGTGTCCCTAGGGTGAATAAAAAGTCTGCGGGTCAGCTTTCTCTTATCATGCTCCTTTCTGTGGAATGATCTCCCTGCGTCAATAAAACAGTCAGATTCTGTGGAGACTTTCAAGTCCAGATTTAAGACACACTTATTTTCCCTTTTGTATGGCTAGCATACTGGCATAGTATGTTACTATGCTTATTATTCTTTGTAATTTGTGTCGATATTTGTGTCTGTAGCATGGCCCAAGCAGAGGGTCACCCCTTTAAGTCTGGTCTGCTTGAGGTTTCTTCCTCAGAGGAAGTTTTTCCTTACCACTGTCACCTGTGTGCCTACTCTGGGGGTTGGTAAGGTTGGACCTTGCTTGTGTGAAGCACCTTGAGGCAACTTTGTTGTTATTTGGCGCTATATAAAATGAAATGAATTGAAATTGAAATTTCTTCCATGCCAAACAACTTTATCAAGGAAAAATGTAGTTAAATTAAGAAAAAAGATGACAACAATCAAACATTTGCAGTGATGGAGAACAGAGCCACCTAAAGGAGGGCAGCGTCTGTGCCGTTGGCTGTTAACACTTTAGTTTTTCTACTGTTCTATCAGTAACTTTTCGCATATTTGCCTTTGTGTCTTGCCACAAATGCAGTCCAGGCCACTGTCCACCTGTCCCAGCTGAGGAGCGGGAGAACATCCATCCAGCCACTTACTATACCGCTTACTCCATTTAAGGGTCACGGGGGGGCTGGAGCATATTCAGGCAGCCATAGGGAGTGAGGTGGGGGGAACGGTACAAACCGGAGTTACAAGCCATTACTTATTACCTCAGGCTCTGCCAAGGACGTTTTCAGTACTGTTTGTCTTTTTTTGTCAGTTGGCAGGATTATACAAATGTACTGAAGCAATTTTCTTAAAACTTGGTGGAAGGGTGGGGTACGGGCCCAGGAGGAGGCCACTAACCTGTGGAGCAGATTCAACTGAGGAGGTAGATCCAGGATTTATTGATTTATTTATTCACTTTCTTTTTATATTGCGAGGTGGCCATTTTTCAAGATTTTCAAGCCTTCCTAAAGAGATAATAAAATGCACACAGATTTTTTTAAATAAATTCAATTCTACAGAGAGTGCTTATATCTAAGAACAGGTGAGATTTAGCTTGTTGGCGGAGGTATCCGAGAGCAATTTTTGTTATTTCTATTTTGCATGTTCATTTTTTTGTTTTCAATTCAGTTAACTCCAGGGGTGCACTACTGTTAAACTGTCCTCACCTAAAAAGGTAAAATAATTCCTATTACATTATTACAACCTCCAGTTATGTTTTGAAGTTAGTAAACACTGACCTCTAATGGCCATCTAAAAAAGTGCTCCACAGCATGAAAAAATAAAAACGTTTTCACGTCGCGCTCATTTTCATTGGGCATTTCACTCACAAATGAGTTTGTCTATCTGTGGCGTGTATCCCGGGTCATGCCCTATGACTGCTGGGATAGGCTCTAGCCCACTGTGACCCTTGATTGAAGTAAGTGGGTATAGAAAATGAATGAATGACTGAATTTCACTCACATTCTATTTTAAATCCTAACGCCGTCCTGGTTCTGAACAGCAGTTGGTGCGCTAACCAGCTCACCACTGTCCTAATTGGTAACAGATACCTTTACGCATAACTGAAACAATATTCATTCATTCATTCATTTTCTATAACTTGTTAATCCAATTCAGGGTCACAGAAGCTGGAGCCTATCCCAGTGGTCATTCGGTGAGAGGCGGGGTTCACCCTGGACAGTCCCCAGTCCACCACAGAACCCAAACAAGACTGTATCTGCATAATGCCACTTATCTTTGTTGTATTTCTGTAACAGCATGGTGGCGCACTAGCAGCAGCTGGTTTGAAGGCGCCACATGCTCCTTTTCTGAAACACATTTGGGAAACGTTGCTATTGACCGTATGACAGGATACAAGCTAATGGCCTGTACGGTTATTTGGACTGGAGGACTTGGCATCATCAACTAGTAAATGTAAAATCATTGAGATATAATATATAGTGATGAATTCATCAAGATATTTATTTCAACATTTTTTGTGGCATACATGGCAAAGCTTGTGTATTCACCCTTTTGAGGTTTCAAATCCTGCAAAATTTCAGAGGTCACCACTCTACGAGATGTCAATAACATATGCATTGAGACGGTCTGATAACGCTGCACTTTAACCGCTGCACACAGACAACAGCATTAACATTGAAACATAAAACTCTTTGTATATTGTGCCTAAAACTCTCGTGAATATATTATCTAGGTTTTTAGACGTTGTTATTGTGTTTGTTTCATGTAAACATGTGAGAAGCTCAGGTTGTTTGTCTGTTATTTTTAATGGGAATTGCTTTGAGCCGCGATAACTTCCTGATCATGTCGTTCTGGGGGAAAGTGAAGTTTGCTCTTTAAAGTCCTGCACATTGTCCTTTACAGCACTGTCTGTCCTGTTTGTTCCAGAGTAATTTATATAAGAGGTCTGAAATTCGGTTTGCGTTTATGATGTTCCACGTAGGTTAAATGTAGCAGACATGGAATATTTGGAATATTTGGTTTAGCAAGTTTTCAGGGTCTCATGCATGTAGTCTCTTATAAATGTTATGAAAGGCATACAAATTTATATTTTGGTAGTATAATGTTCATTTGCAGTTGTTGGCACAGGCTTCACAAGGTTTGTTTACACTGTGCCCTGAACCAGTGTCGTGGACCGAACGGTCAGCCCTAAAAATCGGTCCCCCCTGCCTTCACTGATTATCACCTCGTTTCTGCTTAAAACTGCACTCCAGTCAACATCTATCTCAGCAAGAGATATCTGAAGCTTTTGCACAACAATCATCTCCACATAAATTCAGCATTATTTCATCATAAAAGACGGATGAAAGATCAGCACATCAAACTCAGATGTGCTGCTGCACCTACGTCATTTCAAAGCGTCAGAAGCAACTCACCAATTATCTATTTGTTTCTGGTGAAAACGGCCTCATCTCTGCTTAAAACTGACTTTAGAATGATTTAAGTGGTATTACCTTGTCATCTGATGTTAATAATCACATTATTCCCTTTGGATGTAGAGAGTCAGTCTCAGACGTGCTACTGTGGTCCGAAATGACACATGCACAGTGAAGGCAGGGCGGACCAATTTTTAGGGGGGGACCGTTCAGTCTGCGACACCAGAACTCTGCTGAAACTGACCTCTCGCGTGAGTCACGGACCACGAAGCGGCGCGAGATTCACAACTGCGAAACAGTGAATGTTGTTTAGACTGCAGCAACTCTGGCACACAAGGGATTATGGGATATCTCAATAGGGCAAATTCAAATAACAAAGGCTGTCAAGTCATTGAACTTCCTTGTACATTTTGCACGTACGTTAGCTTGTTTATCACCAACTTCAGCCAGATTTGACTTCCCCCACCCTCAGAAAGTGTGCTGGACTCTGGACCAGGGTTTTTCTGGTCTGTGGCACAAACATTTTGTGCATTCCACCTGCAGCGCTCCTTACCATTTCATTTTGAGACAAACGCCGACCAGCACAAGTATATTTGGGATTTATAGAACGTGGACACCAGACGTACCCTGGAATATAGGTTCCCTACGTACTGGGCGTATTTACATATTTACAATCAAATCTACTGTCTCATCACGCCCCATTTAACCCCACCAACAAAAAAACTTCTGGAGCCGTCACTTTTGCACAACAAATTTTCTGCCTCAAAAATCGTCAGCGTCGCTGTGTGACGTCATGAATGATAAAACCTGACTCTGCGTGGGAAGATATGTGCTGGAATCTGGTGTGGAACTCCTTCCGTAACATTCGTTATACTGTGATGTTGATAAATGCCTCATGTGTAAAAGCCTCATACTCACTGTTTGCAGGGCATTGTTCATTTAGACACCAGTCTCCGCATGGCTGCTGCTTTAAGAAATAAAACGGTGTGCACAGACGTAAGTGCAGAGCTGTGCTGCGGTCAGATTTGGGAAAAACGTTCGCGCCAGAATCTCTTGATGTGACACTTCCGCTCTGATCCTGGATCTGTGCTCGCGCAGCTAGCTAACGGTGTAATTAGCATAATAATTAGCCTGGTTCCACACTGGTCAGCAAATTGGACATCATATTCAGAATATATATTAGCTTCCACAAACATAGTCTGTATTTAATAATGATGATAATATTATTATTACTACTATTATTATCATTTTTATATTATTATGAATAAAAATAATGATTTATCTATGTTATTTTGTATTTGATTCTGTTATGTTAATATATTCATTTCTAATTCATATTTATTGTATTTTACAATATATTTCATCTTCCCAGGTAGATAGATAGATAGATAGATAGATAGATAGATAGATAGATAGATAGATAGATAGATAGATAGATAGATAGATAGATAGATAGATAGATAGATAGATAGATAGATAGATAGATAGATAGATAGATAGATAGATAGATAGATAGATAGATAGATAGATAGATAGATAGATAGATAGATAGATAGATAGATAGATAGAGGAAAATAAGTATTTGAACACCCTGCGATTTTGCAAGTTCTTCCACTTAGAAATCATGGAGGGGTCTGAAATTTTCATCTTAGGTGCATGTCCACTGTGAGACATAATCAAAATTTTTGCATGTTACTGCTGCAAATAAGCATTTCAACACCTGCCAATCAGCAAAAATTCTGGCCCTCAAAGACCTGTTAGTCCACCTCTAAAAAGTCCACCTCCACTCCACTTATTCCAAATTAGAAGCACCTATTTGAGGTTGTTAGATGCATAAAGACACCTGTCCACTCCACACAGTCAGTAAGACTCCAACTACTAACATGGCTAAGACCAAAGAGCTGTCCAAAGACACCAGAGACAAAATTGTAGACCTCCACAAGGCTGGAAAGGGCTATGGGGCAATTGCCAAGCAGCTTGAAAAAAGATCAACTGTTGGAGCAATTATTAGAAAATGGAAGAGGCTAAACATGACTGTCAGTCTCCCTCGGACTGGGGCTCCATGCAAGATCCCACCTCGTGGCGTATCAATGATCCTATGAAAGCTGAGGAATCAGCCCAGAACTGCACGGGAGGAGCTGGTCAATGACCTGAAGAGAGCTGGCACCACTGTTTCCAAGGTTACTGTGGGTAATACACTAAGACGTCATGGGTTAAAATCATGCATGGCACGGAAGGTTCCCCTGCTTAAATCAGCACACGTCCAGGCCCGACTTAAGTTTGCCCATGACCATTTGGATGATCCAGAGGAAACATAGGAGAAAGTTATGTGGTCAGATGAGACCAAAATAGAACTTTTTGGTCTTAATTCCACTTGCCATGTTTGAAGGAAGAAGAATGCTGAGTACCATCCCAAAAACACCGTCCCTACTGTGAAGCATGGGGAAGCATCATGCTTTGGGGGTGTTTTTCTGCACATGGGACAGGACGAGTGCACTGTATTAAGGAGAGGATGACCGGGGCCATGTATTGCGAGATTTTGGGGAACAACCTCCTTCCCTCAGTTAGAGCATTGAAGATGGGTGGTGGATGGGTCTTCCAACATGACAATGACCCAAAGCACACAGCCAGGATAACCAAGGAGTGGCTCTGTAAGAAGCATATCAAGGTTCTGGAGTGGCCTAGCCAGTCTCCAGACCTGAACCCAATAGAAAATCTTTGGAGGGAGCTCAAACTCCGTGTTTCTCAGTGACAGCCCAGAACCTAGCTGATCTAGAGAAGATCTGTATGGAGGAATGGGCCAAAATCCCTGCTGCAGTGTGTGCAAACCTGGTGAAAAACTACAGGAAACATTTGACCTCTGTAATTGCAAACAAAGGCTACTGTACCAAATACTAACATTGATTTTCACAGGTGTTGAAATACTTATTTGCAGCAGTAACATACAAATAAATTATTAAAAAAATCATACATTGTGATTTCCGGATTTTTTTTATTATTTTTAGATTATGTTTCTCACAGTGCACCTGCACCTAAGATGAAAATTTCAGACCCCTCCATGATTTCTAAGTGGGAGAACTTGCAAAAGCGCAGGGTGTTCAAATACTTATTTTCCTCACTGTAGATAGACCATAATCAAATCAGAAAAACCAGGATGCAAAATGCAAATAAAAAAAAAAAAACTGCAGTGATTCTTACAGTTTTGAACCTGAGATATTTCATGTTTTGTGTGGAAAAACGTCATTTCTGTTGTGAAAGTGTAGTGACACGGACCCACAACAGGGGGCGCAAATGAATGGTCAATAGATGAGCCAAAAAGTAACAATTTAATGTTGTGAAATGTGCACAACGAATATACAGACAATCTCAGAATATAATTACAGTCAAATTACAAGGGTGACGTGTGGGCAGGCTCGAGGATAGAAGACGTCTGTCCTGAGAAGAGCCGGAACCACACGATTTCCGCCCCCACCGAACCTGGTGAATACTGGAGCCGCCAAGTCCCGAATTCCCAGGTGATCACCGTCCCCGACTGTCGGATCTGGTACTGCTGGCGAGAACAAAGACAGTCAAGTGTGGGTACACCCAGTAACAACAACGGTGGGAATGCCACCTCCACCTCTCACTCAATATGTGCAGAGTACCGCAGTGATTCCTCAGGGGAAAAGAGTGCCGTCCTGCACTCACTCAGCCTCCACAGAAAAAGGAACCGGTACTCCTGCAAACACTCACAATATACAGATATATTGCAAAAAACACAAACGGCTGAGGATATTACCTTCACTGAAGTACGATATCTCGGCGATGAGGTGGAGATGACGTCTGGGTTTTATGGAGTGAGATGATGAAGAATGAGTGACAGCTGTCAGGCAGTAATGAGTAACAGCTGTCACTCCCGGCTGTGTCCGTGGCGGCAGCGCCCTCTCGTGCCTGAAGCCCGCACTTCAGGCAGGGCGCCCTCTGGTGGTGGGCCAGCAGTACCTCCTCTTCTGGTGGCCCACACAACAGGACCCCCCCATCAACGGGCGCCTCCTGGCGCCCGACCAGGTTTGTCGGGGTGTCGGCGGTAGAAGTCGGCCAGGAGGGCCGGATCCAGGATGAAGCTCCTCTTCACCCAGGAGCGTTCTTCGGGTCCATACCCTTCCCAGTCCACCAGATATTGGAACCCCCGGCCCATTCGACGGACGTCCAGGAGCCGGCGCACTGTCCAAGCCGGCTCCCCGTCAATGATCCGGGCAGGAGGCGGCGCCGGACCGGGAGCACAGAGGGGTGAGGTGTGGTGAGGTTTGATCCTGGAAACATGGAAGACCGGGTGGATCCGCAGTGAAGCTGGGAGCTGGAGCTTCACCGCGGCAGGGCTGAGGACTTTGAGGATACGGAAGGGGCCGATGAACCTGTCCATCAATTTTGGAGACTGTACTTGCAGGGAGATGTCCTTCGTTGACAACCACACCTCCTGCCCGGGCTGGTATGCAGGGGCCGGGGACCGCCGGCGGTCTGCATGGGTCTTGGCCCTCGTCCGGGCTTTCAACAAGGCAGAACGGGTGGTGCGCCACACCCGACGGCACCTCCAAAGATGGGCCCGGACCGAGGGCACACCGACCTCTCCCACGGGAAACAATGGGGGCTGGTACCCCAAACACACCTCAAATGGGGAGAGGCCGGTGGCAGAAGACACCTGGCTGTTATGCGCATACTCGATCCAGGCCAGATGGTTACTCCAGGCCGTCGGGTGCGCGGATGTTATGCAGCGGAGGGTCTGTTCCAGTTCCTGGTTGGCCCGCTCTGCCTGTCCGTTCGTCTGTGGATGGTACCCTGACGAGAGGCTCACGGTGGCCCCCAGTTCCCTGCAGAAGCTCCTCCAGACGTGTGAGGAGAACTGGGGACCACGGTCAGAGACGATGTCGGTGGGTATCCCATGCAGACGGACGACGTGGTGGACCAGGAGGTCTGCTGTCTCCTGGGCTGTTGGGAGCTTCGGGAGGGCCACGAAGTGGGCCGCCTTGGAGAATCGGTCCACTATCGTGAAGATGGTGGTGTTGCCCTGGGACGGCGGGAGGCCCGTGACGAAATCCAGGCCGATGTGGGACCAGGGGCGATGAGGCACCGGTAATGGCTGGAGAAGTCCTTGGGACCTTTTATGGTCTGCCTTGCCCCTGGCACAGGTGGTGCAGGCCTGGACATACTCCCGGACGTCGGCCTCCATAGACGCCCACCAGAAGCGCTGCCGGACAACTGCCACGGTCCTTCGCACCCCTGGATGACAGGAGAGCTTGGAACCGTGACAGAAGTCCAAGACTGCAGCTCTGGCCTCTGGTGGGATGTATAAACGGTTCTTCGGACCTGTTCCTGGTTCCGGGCTCCGTGCCAGGGCCTCCCGGACGGTCTTCTCCACGTCCCAGGTGAGGGTGGCCACGATAGTGGACTCCGGCAGGATGGGCTCCGGTGGATCCGACAGTGCAGTTTTGACCTCCTCTTCGTGTACCCGGGACAAGGCATCCGACCTCTGGTTCTTGGTCCCGGGGCGATAGGTGATCTGGAAGTCAAAACGCCCGAAGAACAGTGACCAGCGGGCTTGCCTGGGGTTCAGCCGCTTGGCGGTCCTGATATACTCCAGGTTCCGATGGTCAGTGAAAACCGTGAACGGCACAGACGCTTCCTCCAACAGGTGTCTCCACTCCTCAAGAGCCTCTTTCACCGCAAGGAGTTCTCGATTGCCGACGTCATAATTCCGTTCAGCCGGGGTCAACCTGCGTGAAAAGTAGGCACACGGGTGAAGAACCTTATCAGTCTCTCCGCTCTGGGACAGCACGGCTCCTATCCCTGAGTCAGAGGCGTCCACTTCAACCATGAACTGGCGGCTAGGGTCGGGCTGCACCAAAACTGGCGCAGTAGAGAACCGTCGTTTCAACTCCTTGAACGCGGCTTCGCACCAATCCGACCAGGTGAAGGGGACTTTTGGGGAGGTCAGGGCTGTCAGGGGGCTAACTACCTGACTGTAGCCCTTAATGAACCTCCTATAGAAATTAGCGAAGCCGAGGAACTGTTGCAGCTTCCTACGGCTTGTAGGTTGGGGCCAATCTCTCACCGCCGCAACCTTGGCCGGATCAGGGGCGACGGAGTTAGAGGAGATGATAAACCCCAGGAAGGACAAAGACGTGCGGTGAAACTTGCACTTCTCGCCCTTCACAAACAGTCGGTTCTCTAACAACCACTGCAGGACCTGACGTACATGCCGGACATGGGTCTCAGGATCCGGAGAAAAGATGAGAATATCGTCCAGATATACGAAGACGAATCGGTGCAGGAAGTCCCGCAAGACGTCGTTAACCAAGGCTTGGAACGTCGCGGGGGCGTTGGTGAGGCCGAACGGCATGACCAGGTACTCAAAGTGACCTAACGGGGTGTTAAATGCCGTCTTCCATTCGTCTCCCTTCCGGATCCGAACCAGGTGATACGCATTTCTAAGATCCAGCTTAGTAAAGATTTTGGCTCTATGCAGGGCGGTGAACACGGAATCCAACAATGGCAACGGGTATCGATTGCGAACCGTAATCTCATTCAGCCCCCTGTAATCAATGCATGGACGGAGTCCGCCATCTTTCTTGCCCACAAAGAAGAAACCTGCCCCCATCGGGGAGGTGGAGTTCCGGATCAGCCCGGCAGCTAATGAGTCCCGGATGTAGGTCTCCATTGATTCGCGCTCAGGTCGTGAGAGGTTGTACAGCCTGCTGGACGGAACTCAGCGCCTGGAACCAAATCAATGGCACAATCGTACGGACGGTGCGGGGGAAGGGTGAGTGCCAGATCCTTGCTGAAGACGTCAGCAAGATCGTGGTACTCAACCGGCACTGCCGTCAGATTGGGAGGGACTTTGACCTCCTCCTTAGCCTGTAAACCGGGAGGAACCGAGGATCCTCCCGGTTCACTTCAGGCAGGGCGCCCTCTGGTGGTGGGCCAGCAGTACCTCCTCTTCTGGCGGCCCACACAACAATTTCATTTGTTAAAATGCATTCATTCCTGTGTATAAGGCCTCCAACGCCTTCCAAAAATAATTAAATAAATAAATAAAAATAAATAATAGCAAAAAAATAGGATGGGGGCAGTTTTGGCTAACAATGGGGTAAAGTATTCAACAAATAAAATAAATAATGTTAAAACTGTACTGTGCTAAAAGGAAACCTTATGTTAATCTTTTCCAAAATACACCTTTTCTTTTTTACTTCATTATTATGCAGATGTGATTTTAATTAATTAATTAATTTATTTTAGTATCAAACTGTGTTTCTCCTTTTGAATCAGATTGTAGATTTAATCCTTGATGTGTTTTGTCAGAACAATCAGATCTGACCTTTGCTGAGCACAAACAGAATAAATCCCCCTTTTTTGTAGTGTGTGGTGGTGGTGGTGGGGGGGGATGAATTTGGATTACATATAGGTGGCCTTAGATCTGATTTAAAGCTGACTCAAATCATTCAGATCAGATTCAGGTTCAGATCAGTGCTGAGCTCAAAGAAAACACCTCATCTTCATTTTTATTTTTCACATCACATTGTGAAAGAAAACAGTGATGGAAGGAGATAAACCAAAAGAAAGTCTGCCCAAATAACCTGTGACAGCTGAAACTGGTCAGTAAAGTCAGTACAGCTACAATAACTACAGCACAGCGCTAACAGAGCGCAAACCTCCACCAACACTATTCCAATTCCACAAATTTGTACCTTGGAAAAACTTTTCAGAGTAAAGTTCTGTTAGAAGTGGCTTTTCATAAGCTAAAATATAAAACAAAATATAGATCCAAAGCGCTTTTCAATGTTAAAATCAAATGTCCATTAAATCCGCAATACGGATTAGGGGCGGATAAAACTTAGTCTAGTCATTGAGAGTGCCAGTTTATACCTCGTTGTCACAAATGAGAGTGATTGAGGCACTTCTGATTGAGATATAATGCAAAATGTACATCAAATGGGCTTTTCAATATTAAATTCAAACGTCCACAAAATCCACAATCTGGATCATATCTGGATCAAACTTTGTCAGGTGATAGTGACAGTCTGCACCTCAATTTCAAATATGAGAGTAATTTGATTAAGATATAATGTAAAATATATATTAAAGGGGGCTTCAATGTTTATTTTAAGTGGCCACAAAATCTGTAATCTGGATCAAATCCTGATCACACTTTGCCCATCGACAAAGGATACCATCCTACACAACGCTCTCAAATATGAAGGAAATTTAATCTTTTTTATCATTGTTGTTGTGAAAGTGTAGTGACACGGACCCACAACAGGGGGCGCAAATGAACGGACAATAGGAGAAGTTAAATTTGAACACTTTACTGTTGTGAACGCCACAACTACACACAGCAGATTATAGAATGAATATAAGGTCAATTAATAAAGGTGTCGTGTGGGCAGGCTCGACGATAGGAGACGTCCGTCTGGAGAAGAACCGGAACCACACGATTTCCTCCGCCACCGAACCAGGAGGATACTGGAGCAGCCAGGTCCCGAGTTCTGCAGGTGGCCACCGTCTCCGCGTGTCGGATCTGGTACTGCTGGCGAAGAGCAAACACAGTCAGGTGTGGCTGTGTGTGCACCCCGTAACAAGGATGGTGGTTATTCCACCTCCACCTCTAATCACACGCTTGTGCAGCTCCTGTCTAATTACTTATCTGGCGGAATGTAGAGCGAAGCAGTCGCAGCATACGCCGGTCCTTCAGGAAGACAGCTGCAAACAATGTATCCACAAACAACGTTTAGGAATTCTCAGGCTGAGAGTGTTACCTCCTTGGAAGAACGATATCTCGGCGATGTGGTGGAGGTGTTGTCCTGCTTTTATGCGCAGATGATTGGTGACAGCTGTCATAGCCGATGAGTGACAGCTGTCAACCCGGACGCTCTTGGAAGGTGGCAGCGCCCTCCAGTGCCTGAAGCCCGCACTTCAGACAGGGCGCCTTCTGGTGGTGGGCCAGCAGTACCTCCTCTTCTGGCGGCCCACACAACAAAAGTTATGAATTATTGAAAATTCCTTCAATGTTAAAGATAGCGATTTTTCCAGATGTCCAAGATTTTTCCTGACTTTGCCCTCTGACCTATGATCTTTCAAATTGAATCAGTTGTTGCCTATCAGGATATGAATCTTCAGTAAAAATAAAATTGTGGCAATTAAGAAGTTTTGAGCCTGACCCAGAAAAGTCATTCTGAGAAATCAGCATTTCTTGAAAATGTGTGAAGTTTTGACTCACTGGGTGCAACGTTTTTACACAACTGAGTTATGAG
Source organism: Thalassophryne amazonica (assembly GCF_902500255.1). Lineage (NCBI taxonomy): Eukaryota > Metazoa > Chordata > Actinopteri > Batrachoidiformes > Batrachoididae > Thalassophryne > Thalassophryne amazonica. The sequence continues at coordinate 63,216,276 of NC_047119.1, read as the reverse complement.
GTATAAACAGCAAAAACAATGACAAAGGTCAGTTTCAGTTTCAGGGCCGCTGCTAAGGTTTTGGAGGCCCTAAGCATAACTGGTCAGGGAGGCCCCCCCACCCCCATACAAGATAAACCCTCCCCACACACACACACAAAAGTTCTACTCAAACCATTATTATTTATTAAAGCGTTTAAGTTTAACATTTAAAGCTACATCAAATCAGTAAAGCCAATGCAACCTAGCTTAAGAAGCACCACTGAACATTAAGTAATCAAAACAATTTAAACCTTTAACACGTACTTATCAGCAAGGGATGCACAGGCATCATCTTTTTGTTTCTTTTTCCTCCGTTTTTCAGCTCCAGACTCCTGCTGTCGCTTCTTTGTTTAATTGTGGCATAGTGGCAACTTGTCGTCTCGTGTCAGAATCGAATGTGGGCTAGCAGTGCTACTTCAGTTAGGTGCAGGGTTGCCAGATTGGGTGTTTTCCCATCCAATTGGTTTGTTTAGGGTAAAAATATGGCACTGGATGAGTTTTTTGTATAGAATTGCCACACACATTTTAAAAATCAGTTCAAATTGCGCAGGATTTAGTGCCTCCATGCATTTTTTAGCATTTATTGGACTGGAAATCGTCACATCTGGCAACCCTGGTTAGGCGACACAGCGAACAGAGAAAGACACAAACAGGGCTGTACCATTTCAGGGAATCGGGGCGGGGGTGGATGGGGGCTTTATATTAGGCAAAAAAACTGTTAATTTGCCCCAATTAAGTAATGGGGTAGGGGCCTACACAATGTTTAAAGACAAAAACGATGGGCCTATTCATAAATAATTCATATTGATTTTGAAATGTAATAATGTAATAATTTCAACACATTTTTCAGTCAATTGGAGGCCCTGCAAACTAGTGCAACATGGTTGGTGCCCCACGCAGGCTGCGTAGTCTGCTTATGCCGAACGGCAGCGCTGTTCAGTTTGTACAGGGGTCAAAAGTTAAAGTTGCTCCAATTTAGTTAAAAACTGCTGTAAATTATTGGATGAGTTAATAGGGTTTTTAAAAGGAATAGTTTGCACCATGTGTCATGTTTATTTATCACATTACAGGGTAACATGTCACGTCATAGAATCCAATGGACACCGGCCTTATTTGACCAAACATTCAACACAGTCAAACCTGTTCCATTTTAACTCACGACATCTGTGAGTGCGTTACTGTTTGTTTACTTGTCGAGCAACTTGTTTGACCCCTGTACAAACTGAAACTCAGTTTTGTCACCATTTTTGCTGTTTGTACCCCATAACTCCACAACATTCAGTCACAGATAGCCCAAACTATACCTTTTTGGAATCGTTATGATCAGACACATAATGTACTGTAGTTTTCAACATGATTGAAGCATTTTTACATTTTGACCTGTGTGTAATTCTTCATTGACCCCTAGCTGGCTACAGCCACCTCCCTGGGATGGCTGTACTACATTTTTGTGTAGGTCATGGTACACTTAGGTTGGATTCTAAGTGTTGTTTTGTCACCTTAAGTGGTACCAATTAGGTCAAAATTGACTGCTTGTTCATGGACTATTGACAGATCGTTGGCCTGGTCCAATGGCTGGGGAATTCCAGATGATCAGCATCTGAGGACCTGCTCCAGCTTTCATCCACCTTCACAACTGTTGGGTTATAAGCCATCATCTCCTCTGCCTGATCCACAGCTGAAGATTTTTTGTTTCACCACAGCTCCAATAGCAGTCTTGTGTTCATGGTTCCTGTTAGGCCTTCATGGTTACCGTACTGGTCACAGGGCACAAAAGGTCTCCTCCATATTTCACCCGAACAGGCAGCCCCCTTCTTGATCCGTTATCCAAATGTCATGACAATGTTGTGACACATGAAGACAGTAAGGGCTACGGCAATCTGACATTTAACACGAATGACTAATGACTGACCTCTGGCTGACATTGTCCGGGCAGTTCTGGAATCCACTGAAATGTGGTTCACTTTTACACTGAATCGGGTTTAATATCAAATTTCTTAATCTTGACCTTTGCCCAAATTCATTCTTTCAGGGCAGTTTCGATGTCAACCTTCATTGGCAAACCAGGATTGGCAGAAATCAGCAAAACAAATTGAGAGGAGTCAGCCAACAAAAACATGCAGAGATGACCTTGGCCCCAATGATTGTGTTTTAAAAATGTCGTCTTCTTGTGCAATTACCAGGAAGACCACATTTGGGGGTTGGTAAGGTTGGACCTTACTTGTGTGAAGAGCCTTGAGGCAGCTTTGTTGTGATTTGGCGCTATATAAACTAGAAAAACAGTGTTTCCATTAACCCCATTGACTTTGAGCTTTGGCAAAAGAAACCCTTTTGGTGCAGTTCTGGGGTTGACCATCATCCACATATCAATTGTGGTGAAAATCAGCCAAAGAACCTGGGACGAATCTGGGAATAAACAAACGTTACTCAAATAATATTCTGATGTCTGACGGTAAATCAACATCTGTGAGGAACAAGAAGAGGGAAAGTGAGCGGCTGAAGTGGTTGAAAATTTTAATTAAAGCTGGGATCAAACCATCAGTAGAGGCAAAAAAGATCTTTGACTGTCTGAGGCTGTTTGTGGAAATGAAAAGTCAGACAAACTGACAGAATGTCAAAATAACAGGCTTTTAATTTGAGGCCTCGAAGACACATGCAAAGTCAAAATCAATACAGCAGGATTTTGAATAAGTGTGTGCCCAGAGCAGTTCTGAAGGTGCTTTTCTGTACACCAGCTAGGGCGGTGGCACAGCAAGCAGACACATACACATGAATACATTTCAGCTTTTCCCATGAAAACACTCGCTGAACAATGAATGTTATGATAGCTTTTGCTAGGGAGGAAAAAAGGGAGGACACAAGACAGAGACGATATGTTTTTCCAGCTGCAAGGCTACATGGAGGCATTTTAATACAGAGTTAGAGAGTTTAGATGCAAACGTTTTAGGCAGGCTATCTGTAAGTCATAAAATGAATAATTTTATATCACACATCATAGGTACTGGCCCCTCTTCTCTTCACCCTGTACACCTCTGATGTCTGCTACAACTCTGAGCTGTGTCTCATCCAGAAGTTTGCAGATGACACAGCCATTGTTGGATGCATCAGGGATGACAGAGAGGAGGAGTACAGGAGCCTAGTGAAGGACTTTGCTGTCTGGTGCCATGCAAACCACCTACAGCTCAACACCTCAAAGACAAAGGAGATGGTCATTGACTTTTGAAAGTCCAGACCAAGTCCATGACCAGTTCTGACGAGGGAATTGAGGTGGAGGCTGTGGATTCCTACAAGTACCTCGGGCTGAGGGTGGACAGCAAACTGGACTGGACAACCCACACTAACCACCTGTACAGGAAGGGACAGAGCAGGCTGTACTTTCTGAGGAGGCTGCAGTTGTTTAACCTTTGCAGGAAACTCCTGTGGATGTTCTACTAGTTTGTAGTAGCCAGTGTCCTCTGGTGTTTTTGGAGTTTTGAGTTAGGTTGGACCCCAAGATGAAGGTAGCCAGACACAAGAGGGTAAAGTGTAACAACAAGATGTTTATTCTCCAGATGACAATGAACTATACAAGCATGAACAACAGCCCCGGGTGACAACATCAAAAACACAACTACAGTCTTTTAGCAACATGACCGAAAAATCGAAAGGGACAAAAAACCCCCACAATGCTATCAAAGTCGGTAGGTAAAGTGACACAAAAGCCAAGGTGACAAAAATCCAAAAATGCTACAACAGTCAAAATGTGTAAATGAACGAGGTGATAAACAAAAAACAACTGTCAAAAAATTGACAGTGAGAAAACACTTAATACAACGGTGAGCTACAGGTGACCCTGGACAAGTTGAGTGACATGGGAATCAAAAGACAGGACGCACGGGAACTGCTACTCAGAAAGTCAAAGAGAAAGTGATTGATCGGCAATGAACATTAACAAAGGCGTGGCTTATAAAACAAACTAAACAGGCTACTCACGGGTGTGGACATGATGACCGGAACAGAAAGTGCACGTGGGAGAAAATCAATAAGTGCACAAGATGAAAAAATAAACAGGCAACCCAAGTGGAGAAAATAAAATCAGATCATTAAACTTGAACCACCACAACAGAACAACAGAAATACAATAAATGCTGGGAGAAAATAAAAGACATGAACCACAATGGAGAGACACAACTAAGTGTGCGAGGGCGGAGCCCTCATAGCGATAAGCTGTCAAAACGCCACGCTCAGCTGCCAGGCGTCACCCTGACAACTGAACGTGGCTGTGGACCAGGACTAAACAGTAACACATAAAAACCCCAAAACCAAAAGACAACATAAATGACATCAAGGACCATGGTGGACATCAGCTGGGGAGGAACCTGGAGGAACAGACAGGTACTGCGCATGGCTGACAGGCCTAACCATGGCAACCGTACACGATGGAGAAAAGGAGACGAGACTGGTTAAGAGACACACCACATATTCGCAGATGACACCAGGAGCATGCACAACCCCACACACCTACAAAGGTTGAGACATGCAGGGGGACCCAAACACCTTCACACGCATACTCTCATACACACCCACAGACCACAAGAGGAGGAACACACAGAGGACAGGCAGACCCACACACACGTGTACACTCACACACGACCGAGGGGAAGACAAGACAGGAGGTGACCACAGACATAAAAGGGACAGGGGGACAAGAAACACATAAAAAGTACAAAAACACCTCAACCAACCGAACCCCAATAATTTTAAACAACACTACACTTGCTTGCTGTTTGTATCATTCAAATTAACATGGAAAGACAAAGCTTTAGCCAATGCTAAGCAGATGTTAGTTAATATGCTACTTAATTTAGCAGTGCTGTGGACATGGCTGCAGGTACAAGAATTGTATCTCAAGTAGTGGTGGCTACAGGTACAAGATAGCACTATGGTGCTCTGACACTCTGTCTATGACAGAACCCAATAGTATTAACAATGTATTGCAGTACTACCGACCTAGTAGGGTTTATGGATTATGGACACCTGGCTGCATGTTTAGGGATTCCATTCTTGGTGCAAATAGCATTGCTGGATACTGACTTCTGTGTGCTAACTGTAGTGGTGGTCATGCGAGGCTTTATGGAGCATTTGGTATTTTTTCTGAGCTCACTAGATGGCAGTGTCTATCAAAAAAAAAGTTCAAAGCACAATGTGCTTTAGTTTCTTTCAAATCCTTTTTTAAAATGGACACGACCATCTAGTGGGCTCAAAAAAAAAAAAAAAAAAAAAAAAAAGCCAAATGCTTCATGAAGCCTTGTTTGGCCACAACGAGCTAATAACACCTGCCTTTACAAAAACAAAACAAACAAACAAACAAAAAAGATATCATTTAATCAGAGACGTGAGTAGGGGTTGTGGAATTGAGGCATGCTAGAAAACCTTTGGGAACCAATGTACTAACAGGTCACAATAGTCACACAAGTGATAGATGAGCGGAGGGAAGGAAAAAAAAAAAACAATTCTGTGTACCTTCCACTGTTGGCTGGCAAAGGTATGTGCTCTTTGAGTGCCCATCTGGATGCTTGAGACCACTGAAGGCTAAAAGTATCATGAGACATGGGCATCGAAGAGAGTGCAGAAAAAAACAGTTGGATACAATGATGGCAAAAGATGTTAATTTACCAGTGGTGTCGTTTAAACAACTCATTCATTTGGCTCTGTGTTTATTCACCTAAACTCAGTTATTTAGATGCTTCACCAGCAGCTTGCAAATCAGCCATTACATTTTTTTTTAATTCAAGGGATAAATTCCGTTTTTGTTGAACATGGAATCTCAAAAAACAACAAATCCGGTCATCTTTTAACTCACCAAATTAAAGGTACATATATTGAAGATAGTCTGGGTCCCAGGAATGACACATTCCTTTTAGTAATCATATCAAGCAATGTGTCATTCTTTCATGTGCAGAATGTAGACTCTTCTGTGAAAAAAATGTGAAAAATTGACAAACAATAAAGGATCAGTGATGATTTTAGTGAGCCTCACCCTCAGGCCTTATATTGCAATTTGACCAAAACTATTGCTGTTAAGAATAAATGAGAGGTAAACAGGAGAATTCCAGCTAATAAATAGCAATAAACATACATGAGGGCTACTTCAATGTAATACAAATTTGTATAAATTTAAAATATTTTTTAATTATGGTATTTTTATGCTATTTATACTTGTTTCGGTAACTAGCAGCTACATATTGGAGACAATGTTTTCTAAAATACTACTGAATAGGCATGAGGCAAATGCCCTGTCTTTCACTTACCTTGCTAGTTGCACTGTACAATGTACCTATAAAATACAATCAATTTATATGTATATACGTACTTAGTTGTGTTCTGCAGGTTTCTGGAGTTGTGATGCAATTAGTGGTAAGAAACAGTAGATAAGGATCTGGCTTGCCTGTCTTATAATATTCACTCATTATATATTGCTGTTGCAGGTAATGAAGACACGTGAAAATCTGAAGACCTGCTTCCTGAATCATGGAGCCAGAATTTTCAACAAAGCAACCAAAGAGAAAGCGTCCTGTTACAAATTATATTGCTTGCTTTATAATTTAAAGCAGACCACTTATTCAGGTGTAAAAGTGTAGCAAGTCGAGACCGGTCCAACCCTTTTTTTAAGCTTTTGAGTCGGTGGGACCCAGACTAGGATAAACTGGTTAGATGCTGGTTAATGGAGATTATCAGATTAATCCAAAAAGCCACTTTGTTTTGCTTAATGTACCAAACATCTGTCTGCCAACTGTTGAACACTGCCACCTGCTGGACATGTCTGAGTTTGTTTTGTTATAGTTGTTACATGCATGATGGAAACTTGTAATGTAGACTTTTATCTTTAATTCAACATTTTTAACAAAAATTTTACAATAACCATTTAGGAGTTATAGTTGTATACACAACGCCAACATTTTCTGAAACCATAAGTACGAGGTCTATTAGAAAAGTATCCGACCTTATTTTTTTCAAAAACCATATGGATTTGAATCACGTGTGATTACATCAGACATGCTTGAACCCTCGTGGGCATGTGAGAGTTTTTTCACGCCTGTCGGTTACGTCATTCGCCTGTGGGCAGTCTTTGAGTGAGGAGTCGCCCACCCTCTCGTCGATTTTTTTTTCATTGTTTAGGAATGGCTCAGAGACTGCTGCTTTGTTTGATCAAAATTTTTTCAAAACTGTAAGGCACAACTGAGTGGACACCATTCGATAAATTCAGCTGGTTTTCGGTAAAAATTTTAACGGCCACCAAGACACCCATGATAACTTTGAAGGAGTTACAGGCTTCTGTGGCTGTGCCTGGAGAAACTTTGCACAGTGCAGTTTTTTTGTCTGTTGCCTCAACACTCACAACTTAATGGTGGAGAGGAAGAGAGCACGATTTCTATACAAGAAAGGTCAAATCTAGGCTTGAGTCTGTGCCTTCAAGTAAATTGTAATTGAAGTTTCATAACTTATTTTATAACTTATTTTTGAAGAAAATCCTTCTCTGTGCTAGTGCATCATCAGGGAGGGGAGGTGGTATTTAGGGGATTTAACCATACCCCCCCTCCCTGAGCTCCACCAAAAATTAGGCTATGTTACAACTTGCCAGCCAAAATCTTAACTTTCTGAGGTCCAGGTTAAAATTGGCCGTTTTTGACTATTTTTGGTTTTACATTCATAATTTGCCTTGTTTGGTGTCGTTTTTGTCAGCACAACCTCACCTGTGTGACTTTACAGATTCTCTTGTGTTCTGACATACTGTATTAACACAATTAAGCTAAATTCACACAAAAACATAAAATCTGAATAGAAAAAAGTTGTTTTTGTTTTACTGTAAAAAAAACCCAAATATGTTTAGCAAACCATTTTTATAACTTACAATGCAAAGATAAATTGTAAATTTCAAAAACATATGTACAAATGTAGAAAACAGCAAAGTTATATACAACTATTTACAGTAAAATGCAGGAAACGCTTCAGGTGTTTTTTTTGTACACCTATTTACAAAATAAATAAATAAAAATAAAAAATGAGATGCCACATAAATTATTTGTACCACTCAGAAAACAAATCCTGTCCAGCACAAGACAGACTGCACACAGTCTTGACCCACAAGAGGAGTGTCACTCTTCCTGTCGTCCACCTGGAGGCAGTATTTGCATTTTAGTCTGTCTTTGGTGGCATTTGATGGCATGATTGACCATAATGGCAATACACGACACAAAGGCAAAGGAACATAACACTGAATATGTTGTCAAATGCTTCATTCAAGCTCACCCCAGGCGCCTTTGTTGCACCTCTGTGTTATCTGGAACCAGGAGGATAAATAATTTTGAACAATGAAGACTCATTAATATCTCCAAATAATGATTTGTTATTTCCAACTTTGTACTTGCCTGCCTGGTTGTTAGTGTGGAACCTGGCCATTATGCAGAGTATAAAACTGAATAAAAAATTTTTATGTATCATCCATCTCAGCTTGTTAATAAATTATAGCAACCTGTTCCAAATGTCCAAAATACATGCTTGAATTGCCTGAGATTGCAGGACAATGCACCCTTAATTTCAACATTTGCTGTGGGAGGAGGGGGGCATGTCCCTGCACACCCCTAGTCAATCTCCGCTTATAAGAAACCTAGATCAGTCACTGGTCTTGGTGGCTTCCCTCACTGGTTGCTGTTTTAAAGTAATCCCTCAGTTTTCACAGGCCATAAGTGATTTGACAAAAGGAGGACTATTGTCAGTACAAATAATCACTTATTTTATTGTATTTTTATTTATTTATTTTACATCCAGTTTCCTTTATTGTGGATGAATGAGTGCAAAGAAGTTTCAAAAAACTGTGTCACTGCCCATATGGGCCTGACTGGATCTTCAACATTCCCAGTGAAAAGTTTGTGAGAAGGATACTGGTGTTTGTGAATGAAGGTAGTGCGTCTGTGGAATTCTGGAGCAGCCGTGGGCCGTCTGTGGGTCGTTACGTCACCGCTCGGGGTTTCCTAGTGAAGCGAACACACGGCGTCATGGCGGAGGCCGGCTGTCGGAGGACTGTGGACTGAAATGCCAACCGTTTACAATCATATTTGACCACCGAGTTGTGGACTTGCTTCTGTTGGAAAGAGAGGAGAGGACTGTAGTTGATTATTCCGTGGACGGAGAAGAGCGGTTGCGGCTCGGGGCTGCTCTCCCTGACCGGGAGCTAGCTAGCTAACGTAAGTACCTTTAGCAATCAGTGGCTGCTAGCTTAGCAAAATAAAAGAACTGAGCTCCGAATGTGAAAGTAAAGACGCAGCTGTAGTTTTACTGACAGCATCAGATTACTTAATTTGTTTATTTCCCTTTAAACAGTGACACACGGCGTTATTTAGCGGTACGTGTTGACGGCTGGAAGCGGCGACTCGTGAAAACACGATGGAAGTGGTTGAAGTTGGTTTAGCTCATTTGTTTGTGGTTTTTTAAAAAAACTAATATTAAACAAAGTGAGTCCTTCATAGAGTGGTTCGCTGCCCGCACGCACATTTGCTTAATCCCGAGCGCAGAGTTTCGACCACATTTCTAAGAGAGAGATTCCGGCTGTATGCTCTCAAGATAAACTCACGTAAAGTTTAGTCATGTTGATAGCCTCTCCGCTAGCCTCGTGCCGCATAGCGTTAGCAGTTAGCATCTCTGTTCGTGTTTGTTTTCCCCCCCCTCTGTGTCGACATAAAATAATAAAAGGTCGCATTATTGATTCTAGGGTGACATTCGTCGTGTGGATGTTAAACCCTGGCCGGACTCTTGGTGGTGGTGTTTAACATACCGCGCCAATAGCTTGTGTCGTTAGCTTGTATGAGCTAACTAGCTACAAGCTAACGAGAGAGTGAATTAAAACGTTCAAAGCCAGCGTGGATCGGCGATGACACCTCGGTTAGCGCAGGCTTGTTCACTGTACCGCTCAGATGTTGATCTGAGTTAGGTTTTGTGAGGTAGTTTTGGAGCGGCTGTGGACAGGCCTGAGCAGGCCTCTACATTCACACAGCTGATAGATCGCCAGACTGTTTACACTCGTATTGTTCACAGCATTAAAACGTCTTGCTGTGCCAAAAAATTGTTTATAGGTGCCAAATATGTGCGTTCTTTCCACGCTGCATTGTAGAGTAACTGCTGATTATGTCTTGAGTTTTAATGTTGCAAAACTGTCGACGTAAACAAACCTTCATAGTTGCTCAGGAAAAGACCACTGACCACTTTCTCCACATAACTTCACAAACACGACAGTTGCATCTACGTGATTTTCAACGTTAAGCCCATTTTAAAGGGTTAGTTCGCTCACTGTACCTATCTTTAAATTCATGGAATCCATCAAAATGCAAAGTTACTGAAGACGAACTGTCAAATTACAATGTTTTCTATTCTTTGTGGAAGAAATGAAGAGTGGCAAGAGAGCTCACATGCTCCTTGTAATGTTGTGGTCACTTTACTAGATTCAAGAAATGACACGGGCATTAACCTCCAACTGTGCCAGATGCCCACCTGCTGAATTGCTGAAATTGTGATTAATTTATTTTTTCATGGACAGTGACATGTATAGTGTATTGCATTGCATTTTATTGTTAGGTATCAGATCAGGCAAATCCAAATTAGGTCAGGTCTGGGCACATGTGCTGGTGCATCGAGTCAGCACATCCACCACACTACGGAACTGCCCTGGGTCATTGATGCCAACCACCCAGGCAGTGGTTATCCATACCCAGCTGCATTGACAATACCACGATTCTATATCATATGTAGTGCTTCTGATAGTCAGTTTAAGTCACGCAGTTATGAGGTTATGCGCTTTTACTTTTTCTGTTGGTACGCGGGTCTGACTGTGGGTTGTGGAGTGACGGTAATAAATACCTTTAGTGATGGTAATAAACAGCTTTATGTGGTTCCAGAATATTTGTAATTATGTATGGTGATGATGATTGTCAAAGTGTAAAAATGAAAATGCTTAACATGACGAGGATTTGAAGACAAGGTTTTGGCTAAAACGTCCTGCACCCTGCCACTTATAATGCAGCGTCTCTCACTCTGCAACAGGTCATAGCGTGAAGTTATCATACATGCCACATAGGAATGGCTGTGGGATAAACCCTTAACCTATGGGATATTTCCCACAGCTACATATGGGATAGAATTTTGTGCTACGGCTGCACACAGATAGAATTGTGTGTTATTGGTACACCTGTGTGTTGATATCCACTTGGTATTTCATTACTTTGCCATGTAAGATTAGCCCTCCTGTATATTTGAAGACAGTGGCTGCCAAAATGTGTCAAGGCAGCAGAGAAAGTGAAAGAAGTGGGATGCACTTCATGTTTAGTTTGTGTTCATTTTTGGTAGTATATTAATTGAACACCCACCTCCTAAATTTATGCACACAGAATATATAACCAGAAGCTACATGGGAAAACTCCAAAGATAACTGCTTCTGTTTCACAGCCTGTTACAGATGTAACTCAGTTTTTCTTTGTGTTAAGTCACAATGTGCTTCACATTTCTCACTGTGCCAAAGTGGTCATCAAAACAGATTGTTCTAGGACAACTGCGTACAAATGCCATACTACAGAGAGTAGTATGCCATATTTCAGTTGTCCAGATGTCGGTCCCATTCATAACTGTCCTTCAGGTGCACCACAGTCTTTTTAATAAAGCCAAAGAGGAGTCCAAACCAATACAGTCCAAAAAAAGGATGCCATGTTCTGTAAAACTGGTCTTCATTATCATGTATAATATTGGTGAGGTATTCCAAAGGGAGAAGATCAAAAATTATTTTACGCCAGCCACGAACAGAAGGAGACTTGTCACTAACCCACTGCAAAAGAACGTTTTTCCTCGCTGCAAACGTTAAAATATTATACAGTCTTTTATCAGTTATGGCCCAGTCACACTGCACTTAACAAAGGACAACGAAGCCCTGACGAAACAAGAAATCTGCACGTTATTGTTTAATTTGACTTTGTTGGACCAGCTGAATGTTTTCACACAGTGCAGAAGCCAGTTTGTGACCGCTGAGTCTGCTGCTGCGTTCATGAACCGTCGGAAATTACAGGGCAAACTCAGCCTGCTTGCTTGAATTTTTTTTTTTTTTTATCTGTGTGGAGGGTCAGCTTCAGTGGGCTCAGGCACCTTACATAGGCCAGAATTAATTTTTTGTGTGGATATAATTAATTATTTTGCCACAAGCAACTGCTGAATTTGAAACAACAAAAAAAAGGTGTAATTTCCGACGGTACTTGAATGCAGCATTAGTAGCAGCAGCAGCTGCTGCGTGCGCTTATTTTTTATTAAATATAACATTTTTTAAGAGCTGTTCTGGAAGGCAGAATTCACATTCTGGATCAGTGATCAGCTGGTGGAATAACCGCACATGTGAGTCAATGCGCGCGTTCACACGCACTGATTAATTTACTGCTCTCATATATTCAGTCATCTTTACACATATTTATTCCCCCTTTTGACAGTTTTCTGTTATAAATCAATATATGTGGCTTAGTAACGTAATACAGTGATACAGCAGTGACCATGGGACACTTTTTATTTTTTTTTTAATTGGAGCAAGACGGAGCGTGCAGCGTGTCATCAGACAGTGAGGATTCTGATGATGATGGAGATGATCCCTCTATTGTTCTGGATGAGGAACCAGAACAGGTGGTCCACTGATGTGCACACAGATCTCCACAGATTCTGTTTGCAGTTTCTCCAGGACTCAGGCGCTATGAGCTCCGTCCCAGCGCCGAGTCCTGGAACTCAGAGATGCAGACACACACTGCTCCAGCTGTGAGGGACCACTGTACTCTGAAAATGAATTAATAAAAATTACAGAAGATGAACCAGAGTTTTTTGACAAAATTTATTAATTGTCGCTCAGTGCTAATGCAATACCATATCATAGGAATACAATAAGGCAACAACAGGTGACTGTCGAGTGTCGACTCAGCCTTCTCAATGGATGGGGCGGGCCTGGCTGACAAGTGGGTGGGCCCAGGCCCATCCAGGCCCACCCCTGGCTACGCGTAAGGCATGTGCTAGTTTGTGCACGTATTATTCAAGCGGTGCACGTAATTTTATACTGCACTTGCACTGGTGCAAGTAACTATATCCAAGTTTTATCAACTATAAGCACCAGTAAAATGAACCAGTAAAGGAATAAATAAGGAAAAAACAATTTCCAGTGTGTTGTCTTCATCTTCCCTGCGTTTTATGACTCTGACTCTGATATTTTTTTCTGGCCATGATAATTTGTGCACACGTTTTCCTTTAATTGAGCCCGCGAATTAATAAAACGTGCTTTCAAATTAATAAAACGTGCGCACGTTTTCCTGGCTGTGATAATTTGTGCGCACATTTTCCCCTAATTCAGCCCTCGAATTAATAAAACGTGCGCATGTTTTCCTTTCGTTCAAAATGAACTCCATAATGTGACCTAAACTGTCATCCTCACAATGGAGAGACGCTTCACCCTCAGCTTCCTTTTTAATATGCTTAAACTCCAGATGATGCCATGCTGGGCAGCTACAGTTCTCTGTATGTCCTTGTGCACCCAAACCATGATGATACACACTGACCAGATCCATTTCTAATGGGGAAATGTATTACACTGTCTCCTGGTTTGTTGGCTAATAGCCAACATTTATGTGTCAAGACAATATTGAGTGCACGTGTGCAAGTACCTTTTTCTGGTGCAAGTAATTTTTTTGTTACTAGCACCAGTGCAAGTAGGTAAAAAAATGTATTTCGACCCCTGCAGTACTAAAGTGTCTGATGGCAGCTCTGTGCTGCTCATATTAAAGCTGCTGTACCAGACTCATACCGAACCGTGAGGACTAAACACAAATATCAACCAAACCGTGACTTTTGTGTACCGTGAGACCCATAATAAATTTTTATATCTATCTATGTATTCCTCCTGGTCAAAATTGATGTTTGACGAGAGATCGAATTTAGATGGTACACAAAAGACTATGGTAGGTATTCAGACAGTTGGTAACCACAGACCTGTGAGCTGTGTCATTGTCCCGATGAAACAAGAGCCTCTCGTCAGCTTAACAAAGTCAATAAATGGAATTTTTTTTTAATGTGGCTCTTATCTAGGGATGGGTATTGAGAACTGGTTCCTTTCGGGTATCGTTAAGAAATGATTCGATCCACTGACATCAATAAGCTTTGTGCTTATCGATTCTGTTATCGGTCCTTCAGAATGGCCGTTGTTTTGGGGGGTGTTTGTCAGGAAAATGATTTCTCTACATTGATTACAGACCCTGCAGCGGGTCCATAATCAACTTTTCTGCAGCGTGGCTTTGCTTTGAACCTTGAACCAATCGAAGCAGTGGTTCGCAGATTGAAGCAATGCTTCGATCTATTGCTTCATTTATTCTTTCTTTCTTTCGCTTAATTTTCCCCCGCTAAAACCCTAAAGAGCATACATCTGTGAGTATTATTTACCTTTTCTATGTTAAACCGACCTGTTATGGTCATCTGAAACAGTTGATAGATGTATTTTATAACTTAAAAACGGGAGCGATGCTAATGCGTTAGCATGTCTATGGCATTTTCAATGTTAAAAGTTAGCATTAAGCAGTTGCAGCTGTCATCACGTTCGGATGCATTTGTTTTCAAATTGTAATATTTCTTAGAATAGAATAGAATAATTCTTTATTGTCCACCAATGTGGAAAATTGTCTTTGGCTCACCAGCACAAAAAAACAGTCATAAAACATTCATACAAACACACGAATAAAACAAAAATAAGATACATAAAATACATGGAAGTAAAAGAAGAAATAGAATAAGACCTAGTAAGATAAATAAAACGTACAGTAAGATCTAATAAAATCAAATAAAACAGAAGTAAAGCAGTTCAGGTTTAATTTGTGGAGTGGTCACTTTTTTGAGTTCATTATGGTGACGGCATTTGGCATAAAAGATTTTTTGAAAGAACCTTTGGCCAGAGGAGCTCTGTAGCGCCTCCCAGACTTCAAGAGCTCAAACTGACAGGACAGAGGATGAGAGCTGTCTGCCAGGACTCTCTCAGCTTTCCTCCTCATCCTGTCAGTCTAAATGTGGGCCAGAGTCTTCTGGGGTTTTCCCACAATTGTCCCCGCCATTTTTACAATTCTATTTAATTTGTCCTTACATTTACAACTCAAGTGACCAAACCAAACACAAAGATGAAATGTTAAAATACTTTCAATATGTGCAGAATACACAAGCTCTAAAATCTGCGGCTTAACACCAAGACAACTCAATCTTCTGAGAAGACTGAGTCGTTGTGAACATTTCTTAAAGATAAAATCAGTGTTTTCAAAGAAGCTCAAGTGACTATCAAGAACTGTACCAAGATATTTAAAAGTTTCAACCGTTTCAACAAGCTGGCCATCGAGTGAAACTGGCTGCATGGTCAGTTCTTGCTTTGTGTGAAAAACAAGCTCCTTTGTCTTAGACACATTGATTTCCAGCTGGCTGTCAAGACACCAAGCTTCAAGAGCCTTAATGTGAGCGAGATAGGAGGCTTCGCCAGAGGAGTCACGCTTCTGTAGCAGGCCGACTAGGGCCATGTCATCCGCGTATTTAATCAGTTTAAAGTTTGTGTCATTAACTGCAAATTCGTTTGTAAAAAGAGAGAAGAGCAGAGGTGAAAGAACGCTACCCTGTGGGCAGCCAGTGCTTATGATGAGCTCTCCTGACAGAATGTTGTTAGCACAAACTCTTTGAGGGCGACAAGACAGAAAGTCTCTGATCCAGAGCATCAGGCCCTTTTCAACATTTAAATCAGCCAGCCTTTTCAGAAGAATATGTAATTTCATAGAATTAAAAGCTGCACTGAAGTCTACAAACAAAACCCGAGCATATGCTTTAGCAAGTGAAAGCTGCTTTGAGATCATGTCCAGCAAGATCAATCCGGCATCATCAGTACCTCTGTCCCATAGGCAAACTGCAGAGGGTCTAGTTCACTGACCACTGTGGTGGTCAGGACATCAACTAAAACTCTCTCCATACTTTTACATAATATGGAGGTTATGGCAATGGGCCGAAAATCTTCAAGTTTGCTTGCCCCTGGCTTTTTTGGTATAGGCCTTATTATGGAGAATTTCCAAGATTTGGCCACTCCTCTGACAAGAAGGGAATTAAACAATCTGGAAAAGACTCCTTTTAATTGAGGAGCACAGTCTTTGAGTAGACGGGCTTTCAGGCCATCTGGGCCAGTGGCCTTGTTCCGCTTCAGTTTAGAAAGACTTTTAGCCACGTCATCCTCAGTGATAGCTGTGGGAGCTCCTGCTGGAAGATTTTTACAGATCTCATCACATTCCTGTTTATCATCCACTTTATCAAATCTACAGAAGAAACGGTTTAACTCATCAACAAAACATTGATTAATGGTTGTAAGAGCATCACATTTCTTACTGGATTTGCCCATCAATGTATTTAGACCTTCCCAGGCTTGTTTTATATTGCAGGGCTTGACAATAAGGCAATTTATGCATTGGCCCACAGGGCCAGTAGAATCTGAAAGTTACTGGCCCGGATGAAAATATCACTGGCCCATACTTTCACGCCTGTGCCGAACCGGGGGGTAACTGATAAGAATTTTTTAAATCAACACTCAGACATTAGAATTGGGTTTCCTTAATGTAAAAACACTTGAAAACAAACACAAAATTCTTATACTACATGATAAAAACCTTAAAGTGAGTAAACTTTGAAAAAAATGTCGGTAGGTAACTGATAGGAATTTTTTCAACACTCAGACATTAATACAAAAATAAATTTATTTCTTGATCATTTACAAAATTAATATGTTAAATTTCATAAACCAAGTTCCCTTGCTAATGTTGTCACTGTGGGGTTTCCACAAGGGCATACTGATTAGACTTTTAAACTGGCGTATGAAATCATACCACATTGTGTACCAGGACATGGTATATTTATACTTACTTGTTAGCATATTCTGGCATGGCCCTACAAGTTCCACAGAAGACAACCTCACTCTCCTCATCACGCTCCAGCTATGGCCGTCTTTTCTTCCAGGAAGTTTGCCAAGTTTTCCTCACCCTTTTCTTCTCATATTCAGCATCAGCAGCCTTCCTCTTCTGTGCTTGTTTTGAGGGTGATAGCTGTTCTTTCCTTTGCTTTCCTGGTTTCTGCCCAGGGGCAGGAGGTTTCAAGAAATTCATAATATTCATTGCGCTCGATCTTACTTAAGCGAAAATGACGCGTCGATGTTGAAGCGAAATTTGCGCCACATCAGAAGATGCGCCTGCAGACGAAGTTTGTCTGCACTTCGGCAATGTTCCCAACATTGCGAAGTGGTGCAACATGTCCTGTCTCTGGTAGCAGCCTGTGAGCAGGACGTATGTCTCTTTTGTCATTTATTTCACAACTATGACAAGAGTTTTTGGAGGAGCAGCAGCCCCACAGCAGCGGGAGCGGAGTTTCTTTTTCTTTTTTTTTCTTTTTTTTTTAATTGTTTACATGTGCGCGCGTGAACGGGACAGTTGGTCCTCAAGTTGGGTCCTGCAGAGGCAGAAGGACCGCTGAAAGCAGCCATCATCCAGACGCAGCTCCTGCAGCAAATAATGATACTGCCTGAATTGGGAACGTCTCATGACGTTTGTCAGCTTTCCACAACAACTCGCTCCGTGTGATCAAGGTCCGTCATGTTAACTTGACTGACAACCGGAGCCGGCGAGCTGAATGGAAGCTCCTCCTATTTGATGACGCACCGGGGCGAATTTTCGCAGCAAAAGCAGAGCGACACATCGGGTGAAGGAGGCGCGTCCGTTGCCACGCGACCCCCGCAAATTTGTAGCATCTGATCGCGCCCGGTGTGAACGCGGCATTAGACTAATAAATCTGCCCAAAGCGATTTTAATTCTTACTGGCCCATACAGACCAGTGAAATATGAACTTCACTGGCCCGTGGTGGCCCGGAACATGTAAAAAAGGCCGCCGGGCCATCGGACCAGTGCTATTGTCGAGCCCAGTATTGCCACTGAAAAATTTACTTTCTACTTTATTCTTGTACTCAATTTTTGCCTTAAATATGTTCCCTCTCAGCTGTCTCCTTTTTTCCTGCATTAATTGCACATTACCAGAGCAGAAGGCTGCCTTCTTTTCATTAAGACAGATTTTCAATTGTTTGGACACCCAGGGTTTGTTATTTGGGAATATTTTCACAGTTTTAGTCTCTGACACGTTATCCTCACAGAAGTTAATATAAGATGTGATGGTGTCAGTGAGTTCATCTCCATCCAGACAGGATTCAAAGAAAATGTCCCAGTTTGTTTCATCAAAACAGTCTCTGAGTTGCTCTTTGCTTTCCTCGGACCACGCCTGTACTTGCTTATTAACTGTTTTAATTCTTTTGACCACGGCTTTGTATTTAGGCAAAAGATGAATCACATTGTGGTCAGATTTTCCAAGAGGCGGTCTGCATACCGCTTTATAAGCCTCTGGGATGTTGCCATAGCAACGGTCAAGCGTGCGATACAGACGTGTAGGACAGTCTACATATTGCTGTAGAGTGGGCAGGTGGTCAGACAGACTGCAGGAGTTAAAGTCACCCAGAATGAAAACGGGCTGGTCAGCAGAGCGGGTGAGTGCATTATTATAGCTCTCTGCTATTCTCTCTCCTGCTGCGTCGTCATCTGGACCGGGCACGTATACGAGAATGACAGTGATCTGTCCGAACTCCCGCGGAAGATAGAAGGGTCTAAAAGATACAGTCAGTATCTCATAGTCAGGTGTGCATACTTGCTCTCGTATGCTGTATTGAGTGGCCCAGCTGTTATCCACAAACAAACACAGACCCCCTCCGATGGATTTGTGCGCAGTGCACGCGTCCCTGTCCGGTCTGACAGCGGTGTAGCCTGTCAGGCTCGGTGTATCGTGATGATCTTTAAGCCATGTTTCCGTCAAACATACAAGATTACTCTGTCTAAATTCACTGTCATGCTCGGCTCTCAGCACAAGTTCATCGAGTTTATTGCTTACCGAGCGGACGTTAGACAGAGTGATGACAGGCAGCGGGAATCTCTTGCGGCGTCTCCAGAGTCGGTGCCTCACGCCTCTCCTGGAGCCACGCTTTTTCCTCTTCCCCAGACATTTAAGAGCCCGTCGGATTTCCTGACAGTCCGCAGGTAGATAAACTGAAGGAACCCCACCAGGTGAGCGAAGTGACAAAAGATGCTCTCTGGTGTAAGTAAGGAAGCTTTGCCGGCTTGTGAGGCAGCTCCCGTGCGCAAACGCTGATAGGCAGAAAATGATCCACAGCAGTGCGATTTTCATTGCGACGATAAGGTCCAAAGTGCAAAGTGCAGTGAGGTTCTGACAGGTCACATCCACATTAAACCAATGAACTGCTTAAAAAATACGTTAAAACAAATTGAATAACGGTAACAGACAAACAGTGAAACAAACAGTGAGCGCAGGGTCAGCAGCAGAAGTAAACAGCATGGCAGAAAAAGAACACAGCATTCCCTTAAATTCTTAAATTTATTTTTGTTTATATATTAATAATCTAATGATTATTATATTCAATATATACTTATTATATACAATTTTAGAGAAAGAGACAAAAAGAACCTGAATAGAAACACAACAGGAAATATAAAAGCAAGTAACAATGAACATACATAAATAAATACATACATACAGAAATAAATAAGTGTTTCCTGTGAACACCTAGTGACTCTTACACCTCCATTTCATCCCAGTTTTATTTAAGTTTAATGACAGTTTGTTTCGGTCAAACCATATTTTCAATTTATTAATTTCTTCAGTGATTTCCTCCAGAACTATCTGCCAAACTAGAAAACTGCTGCATCCTAGTAAGAGTAGAATACTACTGGAATGAATTTGAATAATGTTGTTTTTTTTTTTCCTCACTAAATGGATGCTGCACTCACTGCAGTTTATTGTCTGGAATAGTCCCAGATTGCATTTCAGAGCTTCTAGAATTGAAACATTTTCGTGCACGTGGTGTTGGGGGGTAATTTTGGGTTTCAGCTTTTTTTGTTTTTCACCACTTTCATCCCTGAATATGTCAATCGTGAGTCACTTTTGTGCGGATTAAAGTTACTAACTGGGACTCCTGTCTTGTTGCAAGAAAGAAACGAGAATCGTCCTCCGTTCTGTTCACACAGCTCCAAATGCTGCGCGGCTCTCTGCTGAGTCAAGATAGAATGATAGAATCCAGTCTGAATTAATAACTTCAAAGCGAAACACCGTTTTGTTTATTTTTATTTATGTCCAGAGATCAAGGATACAGTAACCAATTTCATATTTATTTACTTTAAGACTCAATTAAATACATAGAAAACCTGTAAAGCCTACTTTTAGTACAAAATTCATGAGGTATCGATAAGGAATCAGATTGATAAACAGAATCGATAATGGCATCGATATCGATAAAATCTTACCAATACCCATCCCTACTCTTATCAGTTCCACTTAGTGCAGCGTTGTCGTAGAAAAATGAGAACACTCAGTGTGATGTAACTGTAATTTCACTTTGAGAGGTGTAATACCTTAACTTCAGCATCACACAGTCACAACAGATATAAATTATACTTCAGTCTAATGCAGAATTAGGCAAAATGAACAACAGGAATTTCAGCAACTTCACATTTTTATTATTTATTTTTTATGTGTAAATCATATTTATTGTTTATATATATTAATATAATATATTTTTGTTCTCTGAATTAGGGTCGACTGCGGCATTTTTCCTGGACTTTAATGTTCCTGAAATGAGAAAAACACCATTATTTCCCAGTAAAACGGTTTCCTGGTATTCATATTTTACAGTACTTTTGGGTACATTTTTTGAGACACCCTATATGCTGGATTTTGAGCGTTTTGCAGTATGTTTCCTCACTGTTCGTGGGCACTCATATAAAATACAAATAATGAATGTTTGAGTTCATTGAATGGTATGTTCCAGCTTTCACCTCATGAAATATTTGTACCATTGAAATAATGTAAAAACATTCATTATTTGTTTTATATAATGGCTAAAATAGATCCTTGTTATTCGATATTATAGTATTAATTTATAAACAACAGAAAGGGGACTTACATTTTGGTGCGTCACTGAACTGACTTTGTGTACTTCAAAAAAAAACAAAACAAAAAGAAAGACTGTGTACTTCCTCACTCCAGCGAAAAAAAAAAAAAAGAAATTCACCCAGCTTTGGTGCATCACTGCTGCTCTGACATCAACAATCCAACACAAGCTTTAAATAGTCCAAAAATAAGCGAAAAAAAAAAAATCATGTCAGAAATTAGTCCAGCTTTTCATTCTAACTTCTTCCTAACAGCTCTTCATGCCTCCAGACAGCTTACAGCGCAGTGTATTTGTTAATATGTGTGTGTGTTCGGAGAATTAGCACCGTCAATTAACTCCTCCAAATCGTTGTCCATCAGCAAAACAAACTCTGCATGTTTAGCTAAATGTTGCCTGCACTGCTGGGCGGGGTTTGCAAACGTAGGGAACCAAATTGCACTCTAAAAGCAACGCAGTGCAAATAGGACGAATAATCCATGTCACGTGACGTACAGAGCACCAGTCAAATGACAAGGATCCAGTCAGCCATTCATATATATATATATATATATATATATATATATAGAGAGAGAGAGAGAGAGAGAGAGAGAGAGAGAGAGAGAGAGAGGCGGACATGAGGTGACAATGAACTTATTTTGCACTTTATAAAATTTATTTTATTCATAAAAATCACAGCACACAGCCCTGATCATTATGCGCCTGTTGACTGTGATATTGAAATGATATGATCATACTCACTCACTCTTCTTAAAATCCAAACTATTAAAATTAACAGACATAGTAAAATTACAAACAGCACAGATCTTGTACAAGTTAAAAATGACTTTTTTACCAAAAAACATACAGAAATTGTTCAAGGATTGAGTGGGGGGGGGGGGGGGGGGGGGGTGGTATCATTTACGAGGTAAATACAACTTCAAAATGAACAAAATCCACACAAACAAGAAACGATTTTGCATTTCATTTTGTGGGGTGAGACTGTGGAACAGTATGAATGAGGAGTTAAAGTAGTGTCCAAACATTCAAGAGTTTAAAACGAGAGTTACGAATGTAACTACGGTTCTATGAATTCCAGATGACCGCCAGAGGGCGGTGCTTTAGCACCTGGACAACTACATGTGCGCAGCACAGAGGTCGAGAATATATACCAACAAAGTCACACCATTGAATGTGACCTGGGTGACGTCACTGGTTGTCTTTATATACCAGACGCACCCAGCGCTCGCTTCTTTTCGGAATGAACTCGCAAGACTGAGTGACAAGCAACTCTGGCGGTCATCTGGAATTCATAGAACCGTAGTTACATTCGTAACTCTCGTTCTATTTCATTCCTCCTGACCGCCAGAGGGCGGTGCTTTAGCACCTGGATGACTTAATACCAACAAGGTCACAAAGAGTCACACTCACCTCGCATCAGCAGTGGGGAGTGGAGGCAGACAACACCGCCGAAGTCACCGCAGGAGGAGCGGCCACATTCAGTCTGTAATAGCGGGCGAAGGTACAGGACAAAGCCCACGTAGCAGCAGCACAAATATCACTCAAAGGGACACCTCTCAGTGCAGCCCAGGAGGTGGACACCCCTCTGGTGGAATGGCACGTAACCTTAGGAGGCTGAAGACCTCTGGACCTGTATACTTGTAAAATGGCATCCACGACCCAATGCGAGAGTCACTGCTTTGAGACAGCACAGTCTCTTTTGTGATCACCGTAACACACAAACAGGGCATCCGTTTTCCGGATCCCGGCAGTCGCACTAATGTACTGCTTCAACATTCGGACAGGACACAGGGAACCTGAAACAGATAATCCTGGATCAGAATGCGGGACATACACAGCCAAGGAAAGTGGCTGGTTAACATGAAAAGTTGAAATTCTCTTGGGTAAAAAGGACGGATTAGGCCACAGCGTAACCCCAGATCCGTCAGAATTCCATCGCAAACAGTCCCCAGCGACTGATAGGGCATGGAGCTCTCCCACCCGCTTAGCCAAAGACAGTGCAAGTAGAAAGGCAGTCTTCACTGACACCCATTTAAGATCAGCACTTTCAACTGGTTCGAAAGGGGATAAGCTTAAACCTTCCAGGACTAGAGGAAGGTCCCATGAAGGTACGCGTGCAAGCCTTGGAGGCCGCAAACGTAGAGCACCTTTCAAAAAAAACGACACACTAAGAGGTGTGAACCCACTGACCGGCCATCAACGTAGACGTGCCGGGCAGAGATTGCAGCAACATAAACCTTCAAGGTAGCGACAGAAAGTCCTTTCTCCAGCAGTTCTTGTAAATATTTGAGGAGAATAGGCACAGGGCAATGCTCCGGGTCTAACTTTTGTTTCTCACACCACAGCAAACCAAAAGGCAGCGTCACAGCCCGTTGAATGTGTGAGACGAGACGAATTACATCGTCCACTCTCTGCAGGGATGGCGATGCAGTCATAGTCAGGGAGTTGATGGCAATGCCGATGAAGGTCGCTTGTTGACTGGGAACAAGAGAACTCTTTGCAAAGTTCACTGTGAGTCCTAAATGAGAGACATGGTTCAGTAGAAGAGATGTGTCGTTGTGCGCCTGCTCCTGAGTCGGAGCGCAGACAAGCCAATCGTCTAAGTAGGCTAGGATTCTTAATCCAAGAGCTTGCAGTGGGGCTAGTGCTGCAGCCATACATCTGGTAAATGTATGAGGGGCAAGAGAGAGGCCGAAAGGAAGCACCCTGAACTGGTATGCCTGACCTTCGAAAGCAAAGCGGAGAAACTGCCTGTGATGAGGCGCCACTGGCACATGGAAATAGGCATCTTTTAAGTCGACACTTGTGAACCAGTCTCCTGGTGTGATAGTTTGAAGGACGTCTACTGTGCGGAGCATGTGAAACTGCAGCACTTTGATATAACGATTCAGACGTCGGAGATCGAGGATAGGACGAAAGCTGCCATCCTTCTTTGGAACAAGGAAGTAAATTGAATAGAACCCCCTGAGCTGGTCTGATCTGTGAACTGGCTCTATGGCCCCCTTCTCCAGGAGTTCCAAAATCTCCCGTTGTAGGGCAGCAGACTGCACCGAGTTGGAAACAACAGTCATCCTCACCCCATTGAACTTTGGAGGACGACATCCGAACTGAATTCTGTAACCTTCGAACAAGGTTGAAATGACCCATGGGTCTTGAACTTGAGCTTCCCGGTGGCTGAGTTGATTTCATGAAAAACAGCTGGGGGCCAAACATTGGCAGTCAGACCCGACCACCTCTGCCTCGCATCCCTGAGGACCTCTGGGCGCGATTACTGGAAGCTCTGCGAAACCGTTCAGTTCTCGGGGATCTGCCCGTAGGCTCACGGAAGGCAGGCTGCTGGGAGAGCTGGCCCTCAACTGCAAAAGCACGTGCAGCTCTGGGAGTCGGTGGAAGCCTGGATGTAGAATGAAAAGCTGTAGCACGTCTGACTGGCTGAGGTCTGGAAGACCGGTGTAGGTCAACAAACTGTTGCCGAGATTTACTAGCCTCGACAGCACGCTCTAAAGTTTGTTGGGCCGCAGGTCCAAATACTTGGCCTGGAAGAACCGGCAGCGAACGGAGTGTGCCTCTGCAGGATTCGGAAAGGGGGGACTGCTCAAGCCACACCTGACGTCTAGTGAAGGTAAGGGTTGACATCAGTCTGCCAAGCTCTCTGGACATATAAGCAAAGGTTTGGAGTGAGGCATCACTAAGACTTTGCGTAGCATCATCAACCTCTGCCTCCCTCAAATACTTTGAGAGGGCAAGGGCTAAATGGGACAGTGAGTTGCCTAGGCGACCGATGCGAGCAGCTATGTCATAGCTTTTGGTGAGGAGGTCATCAGTGACCCTACACTGAGGGCGTGGGCAGCGGGCATCCGGCCGAGCAGCATCAGCTGGAGCCACAACCAGGTTGCTGTCAACGGCGGGCATACGGTTCAGACCATACTGCGCTGAATCACACATAGAGCTAAGGGCTCTGCAGTCGTGTGATAGATGGGTCAGTGATTTGGGGTCCGCCAACATCGGTGGAGCTCCTTGATATATGGTTGTGAAACTGGAACGTTGAACTCAGGCTTCTGAGTGACTTGGAAAAAGGCACTTGAAGCGGTGGTTTCTGCAGGGGGATTGTCGACCCCAATCCTGGATAAAGCCAACTGAACAGCTTGCTTGACAAAGGATAGTCCAGGTTCAGTTTGCGGCATGGACTCTGCCTCGGAGGTATGAGAGCCCACTAATGAATGGCTTGGAGAAAGACTCCTCTCATCCTCATCCTCCACACAGTTTATATCACTTGTCATGTACAAGGAATCAGTTGCAGCAATAGACACGACATCGTCCTCCTGCTGAGTAACTACATTGGTCTGATCAGCCTCATTAGGGACAGCAGGAACTGTCACTGCATCCTTCGGCTGTAGATTCAGAAGCAAGGACTTAATCTGAGCAAACTCAGAAGTCAACGTTTCGACCTTTTCAGCCAAAGCATGGTCATGAGTAACCTTCTTAGCAGAAGGGGCTCCTGCATGTGGGCGTTTACGGCGCTTTGGGTCCTTCCTGGGGCTGGAGGCCAAAGTCGCACTAGATATTCCACTTTCCAATGCCGCAAGTCTAGCAGATCTCTCTGCCAGTGGCATGCTGGCACAATTAAGGCAGGCATCACCAGTCAGGGCTTCCCTCAGGTGTCCGATCCCAAGACAGGAGGGGCAAAACATATGTATATCATCTGGGCTCAAGGGAGCCAAACAGGTACTACAGCCATGCAACAAAGGCCCCGTCAACATTGTGGACTGCATACAGATGGCTAACGCAAGCCCTGACAGTTACAAATGGAAAGACAAAGCGTGAATCACACGCAGTGTAAATAGTAACATGAGGCACGGAGCGTGAAGCACTCACAGCCGTCGACTTGACACGAGGCACGGAGCGTGAAGCGCTCCAGCTGCAGACTCGGCACGAGGCACGGAGCTTGAAACACTCACAGTGTAAAAGCTAATACAAGGCCCGGAGCGTGAACCACTCACAGCCACAGTAATAACACGATGCACACAGCCGAGAAAACTCACAGCCCAAGTGCTAAGTCACTTAGAGCAACGGCGACAACACTAGCTGCTAGCGGAGCTGTTAAACTTAGCAAATGGCTGCAGTGCAAACAAAGTACTTCAAGGAGTGGAAAACACTCACAGCAAGCCAACACAGTACACTATACTGGTTCTGATACACACACTACCACGTAGTTAACGGGGTTAGCGACACAACTAAACAAATAGCCAGCTTTCATCGAAACAACACAGCTAATGTGCACAGAGGAAAATATCCAGCAGGGCAGCGGCAAGGCGCGCACCCGGCGTTTAGGAAGGTGTACTCACGACAGGCGTCAAAGAATACAAAAAACGGTGAAGCCGTGTCTCGCAGCCTCTGGAGGACGTGTGCAGTGCACCTAGCTCCAACCGAAGGTGGGTTGGGAGGCTACAAGCGAGAGCGGCAATCGCAGCTAAATGCGTTCTCAACCTCTAAAAATGCAAGAATGTAGAAAAGAAGCGAGCGCTGGGTGCGTCTGGTATATAAAGACAACCTGTGACGTCACCCAGGTCACATTCAATGGTGTGACTTTGTTGGTATATATTCTCGACTTCTGTGCTGCGCACATGTAGTTATTCAGGTGCTAAAGCACCGCCCTCTGGTGGTCAGGAGGAATGAAATAGAACAAAATATAAAGAATGTGTTTTCGTGGGATACAGGGAGGAAGCGTGAGAGTCACTAGGTGTTCACAGGAGACTGTTATTGATTATTTATTTCTCTATTTGTTTTATGGATTTATTTATGTTTATTTTAAGTTGGGTCTGTTTCTTCTGTTGTTTTGTTTTTGTCTTTTTTCTAAAATTGTATTGTATCATTGTATCATTATTGCTAATATTATTATTGTTGTTGCTATTATTGTTATCATGATTGTCAAAGTAGTATTTTTAAGGAAATGGATTGATATATAAATCATACAGGGAGAAGGAGTAGGATTAGATAAGTTTTGTCTTCTTCTCACTCCATTTGAACTAACTTTAATTTTATGTTGTCTGTTGTTTTTTCTTTTTTCTTTTGTTATGTTAAAAATAAATCTTCAATTCAAAACTTCAGTCACGTTACAGTGGCTGATCTGCTGTTGCCGCAGCGTTTTGTTGCACACCCATCAGGTAGTCATGGGGTGTTCTGTGAGGTGTTTGTGTGGGGCTTGTGTGCTGTTTGAGCGTCCTCTGGCCTCGGCGACTCTTCTGTGGGTCAGGTGCATCTTCAGACTCCACAGCGATGATGGCAGTTTGTGAGTGGATACCGAGCGGCCCTGGCAGCAGCTCTTTGGCGACATGTGGCGTTCGATGCGATTTCTTGACTGCAGAATGTACCCCATCCCTGTGTAATGGGGGTTTAACAAAACAAAGTGAGGATGGAAACACAGACAGATTTGGTGTGTTTAAGGAGTGAGACTCCTTTTTTAAAGCCCGCAACAAATAACTTGACCAGCACTGAAACCTAACTTTGAGGTTGGACGGGGACACACATTATTTTTGCTTTAATGTATTTCTGATGTTGGTGATGTGTATTTGCTCTTCCAGGTCAAAGACGTGGACGATAATACTTGAGATTATTTGGCAGAAGTCTACATTTTGGACTTCAGCATGGCTGGATGCAGCAAGGAGGAAAGTGTAAGCAACAGCAGCAGAGAGTCAAGGTAATGCAAATTATTTCTCAAGGAACTCAAAGTTTTTCCAGAAGTCATCTCATCAATCGGTAGGGGTGTAACGAAACATGTGTTTGTACCAGAGATTTTTGGTATGAGCCTTTCGGTTCAGTACGCACATGTACCAAATGAACAGAGCTATAGTTTTTATTTATTTTTCTGTATGTGGAACTCTTCGTTTCCCCTGAGCAACTGTTAAGTCCATGTGTGAGTTGCAGCCGTTGTAGTTAATGTGAGCAGCTTGCAGGGCTTCTATAGTTAATGTCTGCTGATTGGGTTTCCACTTCCCCCCAAATTGTGCAAATCGAAGTACTGAATTGAACATATGCTTAATGGAAATATGCTTGTTTAAAAAAAAAAAAAACAGAAAAAAAAATCTCATATCACATTTTTTGTTAACACTTATTTGAGGTGATTTTTAAGTTTTTCCCTAACCGCTGTTGCCTGTGTGCTTCTTCTGGGGGGTTGGTAAGGTTAGACCTTTCACTAGTGAAGCACCTTGGGGTGACTTATATTGGTATTTGGGTCAATATAAATTAACTGAATTGATAGCAGGGCTTCAAAGTAGCTCCAAATAGTCAAATTTTGTGACCATTTTCTGAGACAGCGTGAGTACTTTTTACTACCCCTCAGGCAGTGGTGGGCACAGCTAACCAAAAAGTTAGCTTTTATAACCATTAAATCGATATCTGAAAAGTTATCTTTTATGACGCTAAACCGATAAACTGCTAAATTTTATCTTTATTGCAGATAACCGATAAATTGTAGCATTGATTCGGATGCGGCCACATCAGATTACTCTGTCGGCTTCTGATAAACCAGGTTCACTTTAAGGGCCGCAGGGGCTGCTGGGTAAATTCAAGGATCACAAATACAAAAAGAACGCACGAAAAATGAATGAATTAAAAAATAAAACTTCAAACACTGTCATCATCTTTCAAAAGCAGTAAAACAGTATTAGAAATCACAGTTTATCTCGGTATTAGATATGCCGTTATTTATGAACTAAAAGCTGCTGCTTTTTTCACACGCTTTGAATCCTGTGACTTGATTGGCAGGCAGAGTAAAAGACACGTAATAAATATGAATTCTTACCTGTTAGTTTCAGTGGGATTCATTAAATTCTGAAGAAAATATTCCACATAAAGCGTCCTGATTATCCAAAACAGTGTGTAAACGGTGAAGAAACTTATCTGAAAAGCTAATCCGCTAACAAAAACATTAGCTTCAATAGTTATCGGTTATTGGATTAGCTCAACAGTGCCCACCACTGCACTCGGGCGTGGGCAACTGCAAATTTGCCAACTTATTTTTTTCATGAGTGAGCTGTGTGTGGGGTGGGGGTGGGGGGGCCTAATTTTAATGCTGCCCTCTATAAAAACACACAAAAAATCCCACGCACACTATATTTAACAAGCAGATTGTACATACTCACGTGGGATGCATGACATGTAGAGTACAGTGGCAGATTGTTCATTTGAAATTTTCACTTTCTGCTATCAGTCAGAAGTTTCTACCCAAAATTTCAGTATTTTTTTTTACCCACAGAGAGATACGGATGTCGAGTGGCGTGTTCCTCGTCTGCGAGACTTCAATAAATATCTGCAGTTGAGGATCAGATATATAAGGAGAATGAATTCAGTGTCTCAGTAGTAGTGTTCCATCTACCAAGTTATTGTTTTCCTATACAATATTTCCCATTTTATATATATATATATATATATATATATATATATATATATATATATATATATATATATATATATATATATATATATATATATATATATATATATTTCAAGCATGTCTGAGGGTTCAGACATGCTTGAACCCTCGTGCGCATGCGTGAGTTTTTCCACGCCTGTCTGTGACGTCATTCGCCTGTGAGCACTCCTTGTGGGAGGAGTCGTCCAGCCCCTCGTCGGAATTCCTTTGTCTGAGAAGTTGCTGAGAGACTGGCGCTTTGTTTGATCAAAATTTTTTTCTAAACCTGTGAGACACATCGAAATGGACATGGTTCGAAAAAATTAAGCTGGTTTTCCGTGAAAATTTTAACTGTTGATGAGAGATTTTGAGGTGATACTGTCGCTTTAAGGACTTCCCACGGAGCGAGACATCGCGCAGCGGTCCCAGGCGCCTTCGTCAGGCTGTTTCAAGCTGAAAACCTCCACATTTCAGGCTCTATTGATCCAGGACATCGTGAGAGAACAGAGAAGTTTCAGAAGAAGTCGGTTTCAGCATTTTATCCAGATATTCCACTGTTAAAGGAGATTTTTTTAATGAAAGACGTGCGGACGGGTCTGCGCGTCGGGACGCAGCCGGCGCGGTGCGGCGGCACAGGAAAAACACCTCCGTGTTGATAACCATTTGTAAAATCCAGGCAGCTTTTGATGGCTTTCAGTGGAGTGAGTATATGAGAAATTGTTTAACAGCTGGACATGTTCCAACTTGTCCTTAAGGCTTCCAACAGAGGTGTTTTTCCTGTGGCGGAGCGTCGCAGCGGCTGCGAGCCGACGCTGCAATCCGTCCGCACGTCTTTCATTAAAAAAATCTTTAACAGTGGAATATCCGGATAAAATGCTGAAACCGACTTCTTCTGAAACTTCTCTGTTCTCTCACGACGTCCTGGATCAATAGAGCCTGAAATGTGGAGGTTTTCAGCTTGAACAGGCTGATGACGCCGCCTGAGAGCGCTGCGCGACGTCTCGCACCGTGAAAAGTCCTTAAAGCGACAGAATCACCTCAAAATCTCTCATCAGCCGTTAAAATTTTCACTGAAAACCAGCTTAATTTTTCGAACCGTGTCCACTTCGATGTGTCTCACAGGTTTAGAAAAAAATTTGATCAAACAACGCGCCAGTCTCTCAGCAACTTCTCAGACAAAGGAATTCCGACGAGGGGCTGGATGACTCCTCCCACAAGGAGTGCTCACAGGCGAATGACGTCACCGACAGGCGTGGAAAAACTCACGCATGCGCACGAGGGTTCAAGCATGTCTGACGTAAAAACATATGAATGAAATCCATATAGTTTTTGAAAAAAATAAAAAGGACCGTTACTTTATTGACAGCCCTCGTATATATACACACAGCAATCACAAGCAAATAGTGTTTCCAACAGAAATGGCTGAGGAAGTACCAAAGCATTTATGAGTAAAATATTTACATCTTTCTGCTTTAACTGCTTTAAAGTGGAAAGATGTAAATATTTAGGATGACAATTTATGGTTTGTACCCCTAAATTTTCTACTTGTTCTCTGAAAATTTTCAGTAAGGGGCAGTGGTGCTCCTACTCAAAAATATTAGTCTGGAGCCATGACAGATATGTTTTGGGCCTTGGAAAATTAAGATATAGATATCGTACAAATCAAACATAAGACAATGCTATAATGGATTTGTTTTCATTGCACAAATCTATTTTGTTAATTTTTCTTTCAACATGGCAGTAATTCTGATGATGAATCTGGTTCTGGATCTGGTTCGGCATCTGGATCCAGCTCGGGCTCCAGTTCCAGCTCTTCCAGCAGCAGCAGCCAATCAGGGAGCAGTGAGTCAGGAAGTGGATCAGAATCTGGCAGCCAGTCAGACTCTGATGCCGAGAAAACCAAGGAAAAGAATGAAACCTCAAACAAGTCAAACATTGACGGAGCAGAGGTACACGGACGTGTTACGAGAGTAATGGTTTCCATGATAATACATCAGTTAGATAATCTGTCAAATTTACAGGATCTTCCAAGTCTGTTTGAGATATGTTCCCTTGAAAGTGCTCAGCCTGTACACTGACAATCCCACAGATAAATAAAAAATTAAATACTGCAAATTTTTTTATTTAGCTATCAAATAAATATGCTTGTATTTTCCGATGTTTTGAAAATGACTACTTGTGTATAGGGCAGTCACAATTATTACAATATTCGCTAATCGCGATTATTTTTCATATTCGCGAATATTTTTCATAATTGCGATTACTGTGAATCATTTTATCAACAAATCAATAAAATGACACGGAGTCTGACGTCATCGTGCAGCAGCAGCCGCACGCTGCCTCACTCACTGTTTCCTCTTGTCTTGGTCGGATGGTTAGGGAGGCTCGGATAATAACACGGAGCGTGAGGAGGTTCTGGTTCCAAAGCCACGTACCACGGCACCGCTGTGGATGCATTTCGGTTTTGTAGGGCTGGCTCGACTAGTCGTGACTACGTCGACGGTTGAAATCGTTAACAACTAATTTAGTTGTTGACGAGTCGTTTATTTTATTTAAGTCTTTGATTTTTCTCTCAATTCATAGCAGCGAGCCGTCCTGCCGTCATTTGGACGTTCAAATTTTGAATAAGACGGCCGATTAAAACAGCAGACGTCTTGTTCAAAACCTTTTAAAATGCGCAGTTTACCGAAGGGGCGTGTGTGTGTGTGTGCGCGCAACTCGCTGCAGACTGAGGGAGCGAGATTCCTGAACGGAGGCACGATACGTTACGTTCTGCTGTGAAGCATCACGTGACACAGCGAGCGTGGAGCAGAGAGAGAAGATTTTAACCCGAGTGAACATATATATAAAATAAAAAAAACAAACCGTGGAGCTGCCTTTACACTCTGTACTTTCTCTACCGGTTCTGATGGCACCGTCCTGTTCACACCATGTGCGTGTCGTATACTGAATTTATGAGATGAAATAAACGGTCAAATATCCTTAAAAAAAATCCTTAAAAATGAAAATATATAAATGAACTGAGCAAAAATGACAGAAAAGCTGTGCAGTAATGTTCAGAGGCACAGATCACAAAAAGCTGAACTTTAACAGCTGTTATTTTCCAAAGGTACGTATTTGTTCAATCTTGAGCTTAATGTAGTGTTCAAGCACAAAACGTGACTGATGAGGAAAAAAAGGATGACTTCATCACAGTAAAATGAACTGGAGTCAGAATAAAAATACAAGCTGCTAATTTCTGTTATTTTTCAAAGTTATTAAGCTGTAGCTATATGTTTTAATTATTTCAAAGTGAGTTGCCTCTTATTGTATTCTGATTTATTTATACAAAAAAAAATATGGGGAGTCAAATCAGCCTGCATTGTTCTGTTAAGTTTATATCAGTTTTCCTGCTCATGTCCAGGTATTTTTTTCCTTCTTTATAAGAGTTTGGTGTTTGCGTTTGCTCCATAAAG
This sequence comes from Thalassophryne amazonica, assembly GCF_902500255.1. Classification (NCBI taxonomy): domain Eukaryota; kingdom Metazoa; phylum Chordata; class Actinopteri; order Batrachoidiformes; family Batrachoididae; genus Thalassophryne; species Thalassophryne amazonica. The sequence goes on along the minus strand of NC_047119.1, from coordinate 63,183,293 downwards.
TTTTAAAACACAATAAAATGTTCACACATTTCTTTATAGCAGATCTGTAATTTCAGAAATGCAACAGAAACAACCACAAATCAGAAAAGGTTGGGACTATATGTAAAATGAAGATAAAAATAAAAATGTTGCACTATTCCCGGTTTCTCCACTCAGAGAAGCCAAACCTTCCAGAGTTGTGTAATCATACCACGATAGGAGAATATAAAGAAGGGGAAAAAGGAAAAAAAAATAGACAATATAATCGTCAATCGCAATTATTTGCCTGACAATTAATCGTCTCCAGAAATTCCTAATCGTGACAGCCCTACTTGTGTAAATGATTTCATGATGTGACATTTTTGCACCTTGTAATGGGACATTTCAATCAAATTTTTCTCATTAAAGTGTTAGTTGTAATGGTGCATGCGTATACTTCCACTGGAGAACACATGAACCTTTTTCCCCTTTTATTGCCCTTATTTGTATACTAGTAATGTACTCTGGGGAAAAATGCTGTGCAGGTACCATGAAATCATACTGATGGTCATCTTAGGATGTGCATAAGGGAAAATAATTCTGGTCTGACATCTTCAAGGGGTGATAATGACTCTTTATATATATATATATATATATATATATATATATATAAATCACATTTGTCTGTTTCATGTATAAACAGACCTGTTGCAGTTTTCACTACAGAGATTGACCAGTTTATTAATGTACATGTTTCAACACTACCACCATTATAGGTTGGGGGGGGGGGGGGGGGGCTTTTCATTATTTATTTATTTATTAAATCACAGCTCTCTAACCTATAATTAATATTGTATTCTACTGATTAATTGCAGTTCTGGAAGTCTAACCCAAGTATCCTAGCGGTGCAAAGATCTGCTATGCTCAGGAAACAGCAACTCCAACAGCAGCAACAACAACAGCAACAAAGCTCTTCCAATAGTGGATCTGATGAGGTCAGTAGGCTGCTTTGTTTTTTGTTTTTCCTCCTCCACACTGATTCCTGCAGGATTGTCTTACAGACATAAAGACATGGATGACCTCTAATTTCCTGCTTTTAAACTCAGATAAAACTGAAGTTATTGTACTTGGCCCCACAAATCTTAGAAACATGGTGTCTAACCAGATCCTTACTCTGGATGGCATTACCCTGACCTCTAGTAATACTGTGAGAAATCTTGGAGTCATTTTTGATCAGGATATGTCATTCAAAGCGCATATTAAACAAATATGTAGGACTGCTTTTTTGCATTTACGCAATATCTCTAAAATCTGAAAGGTCTTGTCTCAGAGTGATGCTGAAAAACTAATTCATGCATTTATTTCCTCTAGGCTGGACTGTTGTAATGCATTATTATCAGGTTGTCCTAAAAGTTCCCTAAAAAGCCTTCAGTTAATTCAAAATGCTGCAGCTAGAGTACTGACGGGGACTAGAAGGAGAGAGCATATCTCACCCATATTGGCCTCTCTTCATTGGCTTCCTGTTAATTCTAGAATAGAATTTAAAATTCTTCTTCTTACTTATAAGGTTTTGAATAATCAGGTCCCATCTTATCTTAGGGACCTCGTAGTACCATATCACCCCAATAGAGCGCTTCGCTCTCAGACTGCAGGCTTACTTGTAGTTCCTAGGGTTTGTAAGAGTAGAATGGGAGGCAGAGCCTTCAGCTTTCAGGCTCCTCTCCTGTGGAACCAGCTCCCAATTCAGATCAGGGAGACAGACACCCTCTCTACTTTTAAGATTAGGCTTAAAACTTTCCTTTTTGCTAAAGCTTATAGTTAGGGCTGGATCAGGTGACCCTGAACCATCCCTTAGTTATGCTGCTATAGACGTAGACTGCTGGGGGGTTCCCATGATGCACTGTTTCTTTCTCTTTTTGCTCTGTATGCACCACTCTGCATTTAATCATTAGTGATCGATCTCTGCTCCCCTCCACAGCATGTCTTTTTCCTGATTCTCTCCCTCAGCCCCAACCAGTTCCAGCAGAAGACTGCCCCTCCCTGAGCCTGGTTCTGCTGGAGGTTTCTTCCTGTTAAAAGGGAGCTTTTCCTTCCCACTGTAGCCAAGTGCTTGCTCACAGGGGGTTGTTTTGACCGTTGGGGTTTTACATAATTATTGTATGGCCTTGCCTTACAATATAAAGCGCCTTGGGGCAACTGTTTGTTGTGATTTGGCGCTATATAAAAAAATTGATTGATTGATTGATTGATTCCTGCCTACCACTTAATCTGTACGCCTACTACCTTCCAATCCTGCCCAGCAACTGCCCAAACTGTCTGGTGCAGGGATCCAGACTGCAAATGTGACCTTTTTTTGGGAGCACACTGATTTAAAATTTCACCTGGTTTGCATTTGTGCAAGATTGCATGAGGATTTGTTTTGTTGGTTGCTACCATTGGCCAACGCAATTGTCATGCTACTTTCCAAAATGCGACAGCGACTGCGAATGACAGTGACACAAGCAGGAGCTGTGCATTTGCGGAATGGAGTAGACACTCTGTTGCTTTCTGCTTCACTGAAAGGAGTCTGGAATTTGATGCACGTCGGGTCAAAATATTCACTCAGAAATCTCACGAGTTGAGAATCAAATGTGCGCAGATATCATTCAGATCTGTGAATGTGCACTGTACAGCTGGAAGTTCTGATTAGAGTGCTGTGGTGATTCCAACAGGGACGAATGTGGAATACAACTCCAATTCTAATGAAGTTGGGACGTTGTGTGAAATGTAAATAAAAACAGAATACAGTGATTTGCAAATCCTGTTCAACCTATATTCAGTTGAATACACCACAAAGACAAGATATTTAATGTTCAAACTGATAGACTTTTTTGTTTTTGTGCAAATATCTGCTCATTTTCAAATGGATGCCTGCAACACGTTTCAAAAAAGCTGGGATGGGGCAACAATGCTCAAAGAACACCTTTTTAGAACATTCCACAGGTGAACAGGTTAAATGGAAACAGGTGAGTGTCATGATTGGGTATAAAAGGAGCTTTCGCAAAAGGCTCAGCCATTCACAAGCAAAGATGGGGTGAGGATCACCACTTTGTGAACAAATGCATGAAAAAATAGTCCAGCAGTTTAAGAACAATGTTTCTTAATGTTCAATTGCACAGAATTTAGGGATTCCATCATCTACAGTCCATAATGTAATCAGAAGATTCAGAGAATCTAGAGAACTTGAATGCCCGTGACCTTCCATCCCTCAGGCGGCACTGCATTAAAAACTGACATCATTGTGTAAAGGATCTTACCGCGTGGGCTCAGGAACACTTCAGAAAACCATTGTCAGTTAACACAATTCGTCGCTACATCTACAAGTACAAGTTAAAACTCTACCATGCAAAGCGAAAACCATACATCAACAATATCCAGAAACGCCGCCGCCTTCTCTGGGCCTGAGCTCATTTGAAATGGACAGCAAGCCTGGTATTTTTCCGGCCTGAGCCGGATTTCCAGCTTTTGGATCCTGATATATGCAGTGGAGGCGACAGGTTGCCATGTAATCCCTATGGAAGGATGCGTTGTGGATATGTAGTGACGTGGAGATGTATGTGTGGAGTTTATACTTATAATCATCCGATGAAGATCAGTTTATTAATTACACAGATGTATAATAAAACAAATGGTGACTGGTTTATAACACAATTATGACAGAGCGGGGGGGATGGTCCGTGAATGACGTTTAGTGCCGGGAAATATACTGGTTCTTTGTTTAATAAGAGCTGCGAAATATACCCTGTTCTTTGTTTAATAACACGATTTTTCATTGGTCTAGCTCGATGTGAAAACCAGTCATTGAACGTGTTTTAATGTGGCTTGATCTAGATCAGAACAAAAATTTTTTCTTAGCATTTTGCAGGCGCCTGTTAGACAAAGTGATCAAATTGAAGAAAGAGATTATTTAGTGGATATGATTTTGACCAGTGCAGCCGATTGCCGTAAGTAGTATTTTATGTTGTTTTTTTTTTATCTATGTAGTTTGAAGAGGTCTTAGTGAAAGGATTAAGCATCCATGACGAGTGGACAGATGCAAAGTGGAAAAGTGTGCTGTGGTCTGATGAGTCCACGCTTCAGATTGTTTTTGGAAATCATGAACATCGTGTCTTCTGGGCAAAAGAAGAAAAAGACCATCTAGATTGTTACCAGCGCAAAGTTCAAAAGCCAGCATCTGTGATGGTATGGGGGTGTGTTACATCTGTGATGGCACCATCAATGCTGAAAGGTACATCCAGGTTTTGGAGCAACACATGCTGCCATCCAAGCAACGTCTTTTTCAGGGATGTCCCTGTTTATTTCAACAAGGCAATGCCAAGCCACATTCTGCACGTGTTACAACAGCGTGGCTTTGTAGTAAAAGAAGTCGGGTACTAGACTGGCCTGCCTGCAGTCCAGACCTGTCACCCGCTGAAAATGTGTGGCGCAAAATACGACAACGGAGACTCCGGACTGTTAAACAACTGAAGTTGTACATCAAGCAAGAATGGGAAAGAATTTCACCTACAAAGCTTCAACAATTAGTGTCCTCAGTTCCCAAATGCTTATTGAGTGTTGTTAGAAGGAAAGGTGATGTAACACAGTGGTAAACATACCACTGTCTCAACTTTTTTGAAACGTATTGCAGGCATCCATTTCAAAATGAGCAAATATTTGCACAAAAACAAAGTTTATTAGTTTGAACATTAAATATCTTGTCTTTGTGGTGTATTCAATTGAATATAGGTTGAAGAGAATTTGTAAATCACTGTATTCTGTTTTTTTTATTTTACACGACGTCCCAACTTCATTGGAATTGGGGTTGTATAAATGTATTTATTTATTATTTCTGTCCTCCCACAGCACCTATGTAGGAACTGTCCCATTGAGGAAAATTCAGACATTGGAATGTTTTTTTTTTTTTTTTAAATGAGAATTACTTGGAGCCCTACACAGTTTATAAAAAAAAAGGTAGCTATGGTTGCCAGAATAATTCTTTAAAAATACATAACCTGTACGTTGTATGGTGTAAAGCTGTTGTAATTTACCAAACATTCCTTTTTAACCAGTAATTTTTAAGTTGTGATGTTTTTACACTAATTCTTTCTCTAGAATTTAAATGCAGTTGTTACTTACTGTACATTGAATCCCATTTGCTCAGGGCCACCACGGGAAGTCTGGCCTGGGATCCACTTATTGATTTGGTTTTTCTAACATAACTCCAGCTGTATAAGATGAATGGACCTCAGGCAGCCTTGAGCCTGAGATATTTCACTTGGGAGACAAGCATGCTTACTTTTTGTGCCAGGGTGCTGTCACACAATAGGAACTACTTTGAAAATACAATAAATCATGTGCCATATTGCCATAATATATATTTTTTTCTGTGTCTGTACTGTAGTTCATTACATTTTCAGACTAAATTACATTATATGACAGAATGGTGGTGCAAATACTTATTGCGCATGCTTCACAAAATGCAGTATCCTCTGTTTAAGGCTGCTCATACTCCATTTTCATTTAGTTAATTATTTTACATGATTCAACACTACTACCATTATTGGTTGGCAGGGGTCTTTCTTTTTTTTTTTCTTTTTTTATATCAGATCTCTAACCTATAATTTAGCTTATTTTTGCAAATTAGAACTGTTGTATACTGTAAACTTTGATGTTTTCTATAAAGGTGTTTACATTTTTTACAGAATTATTCGGGCAACCACAGCTGCCATTCCACTCCCCCCCCCCCCATTCAAACCCACATTTTTTTTTCTTTTTTACAATGTGCTTGAGATGACATTACAGTGATATAAAGATTTTATTATCTTTTATAGGACTCGTCAAGTAGTGATGAATCTGATTCATCAAGTGGATCTAGGAGGAGAAGAAACACAGGCTCCTCAGACTCTGGATCAGGTTCAGGATCTGGGACTGGTTCTGGATCAGACTCGTCAGCGGAGGACAACAGCGACCAGACAGTATCCGACTATGAGCCCAGCCACAAAATCATAAGCAAAAAACCTCCTACCAAGTAAGTCATTGTTTGCATTTTATTGTCAGATGGGCAGATCTGATGCTCGGTACCTGAAAGTATCACAGCATTGTAAGAACTAGAGTGCCAAGGGTCTGTGGGTTACCGGCTCAGTTAAAGCCGAAGGCAAAATGGCCATTTTTGGCATTTGGCATTTCCAAATGAATGAATTTACGCAAATAATTTTGGGATGGGAATAATGTCAATGACCAATAATGTGCCTTTATTAAATTAAAAGAAAAGTTATCAGATAGTTTTTGAGAAAATTGTCCAAATACCCAAATTGGCTGTTTTTGGCACAACAATGGCTGCCATTTCCAAACAATAAATCTGACTACTTTTTTTTTTCTTTTTTTTTTGAGGTGAAATATGTCAGTGACCCATATTACGCCATTAAAAGTTAGAAAAAAGTTATCAGACAGGTTTTGAGAAAAAATTGCCTTTACTCAAAATGGCTATTTTCAGCATAAATATGGCCGCCATTTCCAAACAAACGAATCTCCAAATATGATTTTTAGACTGGAACAATGTCAGTGATCCATAGTACGTCCTTGCAAAATTAGAAAAAAGGTTAGTTTTTGAGAGCTCGCAATAAATGGATGACGCTGATTACTATGATGGACGCTGCAGTATGACATAGGGTTAGCAGCCTATTGGCTGATAACCCCCCCCCCCCCCCCCCAAAAAAAAACAAACAAACCAAGAAGCCCCCCTGTAAATAAAGCTACTGGCTTCTGCGTTCACAAAAAAATTCTGTGCTTTGATACAAAGCAGTACATTTGGTGTTCTCTGCTCCACGGTAGTGAAGGTCAGAGCTGAGACTGTTCATCTCGTAATGGCTACAGTTTTATTGGCTGTGTTCTTTTGATTCTTAGAGGATTGTACAGCCCAGCGTGCAATAGAATGCAATTCCACCAGCTGCCTACAGTCTCACAAATCCTTGTTTTGAATATGTTTCGCAGCACATTACTAACATCCTGTTGCATATTAAAACCACATCAGAGCTTTGAGTGCATCTCTCTTCAAGGAGTTTAAAGATGATATTAAATTCCTATCCATGTCTGTGATTGAGACGCTGCTTAAAAACAGAGCAGGTGGAAACATCCACAAGTAAAGGGGTTTTATCTCCTGCTGGCCGAAGGCCCAAAGTTGGAACATGTCGTCCGTCCTTCCTCCCTGAAAAGGGTGTAAGTGTTCTGAAATAATAATAATAATAATACATTTTATTTGTTAGGCGTCTTTCTGGACACTCAGGGTCGCCTTACAACAAATACAACACAGCAATAAGAATATAAAATAACATTAATACAAAGTTTAAAACAATTAAAGTTAAAATTAAACAGAACAAAGCAGTTATGATTGGAGTGAGTAAGCTTGTCTGAACAGATGAGTTTTGAGTTTGGATTTGAAATCAGTGAGTGAGGTAGTATTATGGAGGTCTGGGGGGAGAGTATTCCAGAGCTGGGGAGCAGAGCAACTGAATGCCCTGCTCCCCACAGTGACAAGACGGGCGAGGGGGACAGAAAGCTGGAGGGAAGAAGCGGAGCGGAGGGAACGGGCAAGTGAGTGGATGGGGATGAGATCAGTCAAGTCAGGGCAAGATTGTAAATGGCTTTGAATGTAAAGAGCAGGAGTTTGTAGTGAATACGGTACGAGATGGGGAGCCAATGGAGCTGCTGAAGAACCGGAGTGATGTGATTTGTGAAATGTGTGTGATGATACGGGCGGCAGAATTCTGAACCAGTTGAAGTTTATGAATAGTTTTATGGGGGAGACCAAACAGGAGGGAGTTGCAATAATCCAGACGAGAGGTGACAAGGCTGTGGATAAGGACAGCGGTGGAATGAAAACTGAGGGAGGGACGAAGACGGTGAATGTTTCGGAGGTGGAAGTAAGCGGAACGGACAATGTTTATATGTGCAGTGAAGGAGAGGGAGCTGTCGAGGATGACACCCAGACTCTTTACCTGAGGGGAGGGGGAAATGGGGACGCCATTAATAAAAATGGAGAATGGTTGGATTTTGTTAAGGGTGGATTTGGTACCGATGAGTAGGAATTCAATTTTATTGCTGTTTAATTTAAGGAGGTTAATTTCAGAAAGGCAGTTGGTTAAGGAAGATGGTGGAAGAGTGGTGTTGGGTTTACTGGAAATATAGAGCTGGGTGTCATCCGCATAGCAGTGGAAATTTATTTGATGCTTTCTGAAGATAGGGGGGAGTAAGTAAATAATGAACAAGAGGGGGCCTAGGACAGAACCCTGAGGAACACCAGACGCAAGGGGAAAAATTTGTGAGGTAAAAGATTTTAACTGGATGAACTGAGTGCGATCTGAGAGATAAGAATGGAACCAGGTAAGGGGTGTGCCAGTAATGCCAATGGAGGCAAGACGGTCCAGAAGGATGGGATGTGAAATGGTGTCAAAGGCTGAGCTGAGATCTAACAGAAGAAGGATGGATAGTGAACCAGAATCAGCAGAAAGGAGCAGGTCATTAGTAATTTTAAGAAGAACAGTTTCAGTACTATGGAGGGAACGGAAGCCAGATTGAAATTTTTCATACAGGTTATTGGAGGAGAGGTGGGTTTGTAATTGAGCGGCAACAGATTTTTCAAGAAGTTTTGAAATGAAAGGAAGATTTGAAATGGGACGAAAATTATTGAGGTCAGACGGATCAGAACCAGGTTTTTTGAGAACAGGAATGACAGCGGCAGTCTTAAGTGAAGGTGGTACAGTTCCAGAGGTGAGGGAGGCATGAATTATGGTAGTGATGAGAGGGGACAACACAGGAAGAGAAGCTTTAACAAGAACAGTGGGGAGTGGATCAAGTTGACAAGAAGAAGATTTAGATTTTTGAATAAGTGTGGAAATTTGGTTGACTGTGGGGAGGGTAAATGTAGAAAATAAATGGGACAGGGCAGGAAGACATGGTATGGGTGAGTTGAAGCAGAAAGGGGGAAAAGTTGCTGGTGAATGTGTTGGATTTTCGTGGTGAAAAATGAAGCCAGAGTATTGCAAAAGTCAGTACAATAGAGATGAAATTGTAGTAAGTCTTGGGGTTTTGTGATGTGTGAGAGGAGTGAAAAAAGTGCTCTAGGATTTCCTTAATTTGCGCAGATTAAACCGGAGTAATATTTGGATTTCGCTATGGATATAGAATCCTTGTAGTGGATGATACGAGTTGAGTACATTTCCTTATGAATGGTGCATCCAGTTTTGGGATAAAGTCTTTCCAGCTGACGGCCTTTAGTTTTTAACAGTCTGAGAGTGGGAGTGAACCAGGGTGCAGTATGAGTGAAAGAGACCGAACGGGTTTTAAGTGGAGCCATAGTGTTGAGAATGTTATTGAGATGAGTGTTATAGTGTGTAAGAAACTCATGTGTTGTAGAGACTATCAGCACTGGGGATATTATTAATGTGAGAAATTAAATTGTCCAGGTTAATATCCTTAATGTTATGAAAGTGAATAGTATGTGGAGGGTTGGATTTTAAGAAAGACAATGTGATACTAAATGATAAGAGCAGATGGTCAGTAAAAGGGAGTTGAGCAGGTTTACAATCAATAGGAGCAAGTCCTGAGCAGCAAATTAAATCAAGAATATGACCTTTGGTGTGTGTGGGAAAGTTGACAAACTGTCCAAACAGGATGTAAAGTCTTTTGTGAGAAAGTTATTAACATTATCCATATGAATATCCATATGAATATTAAAATCACCCTGTAGTATGATATTAGGTGGAAGTGTGGATAAGTGAGTGAGAAAGGCAGCGCTGTCAGTGATGAAATCCTTGTTTGGCTTTGGCGGTCTGTAAAGAGTTGCAGTGATGGTGGGAACAGGTCCAGAGAGCTGGCAGACGGTGACCTCGAATGAGTGACAGGCAGGCACACTCACAGGCGCCACCCTCCAGGTCTCCCGGTAAATCATCGCAAGACCGCCCCCTCTACTGGTCCCACGAGGTTCAGTGAGGTAAACAAACCCCGCTGGAGTAGCATCATTGAGAGCAGAAAAGTCATTCGGCTGTTGCCAGGTCTCAGTCGGGCACAAGATGTCAAACTTACGGTCCGTTAGAAGATCTGGGATGAGATGGCCTTTACTCGTAAGAGAGCGGATGTTTAAGAGGCCAATGTTGACCGTAGTGGCGCTGAGACTGGCTGCCGCATTAGCCGACCGTGGGACGCAGGTCAGCACAGCTGGATTAGCGCGGCGTCCGTCTTCCTCGGCAGTCGGCGTGCGGTGGACCAAAATGACTTTATTGAACTGGAGTTGTCATATTGGAAATGTCGCCGTGAGCCCCGGTGTGTGCTTCTCCGCCGGGGCAGGTAAAGGATGTCCGGGTGTTGAAGTAAAGCAGGTGCCGGTGAATCATGTGGATTAAAATGAAGTTTAAACTCAGTGGCTGAATATTGGAAGAGTGCTGATGTCTGATGGATAACAGACAGTATGAACCAGCAAAGTATGAGCCACATAACTAGGCTGGGTTGCAGCAGGAGATGGCGTCTGGTAGCAGGTAAGCTAATCACTCAGTTGCACGCTAACTCCAGTGACAGTTTTACAAGCGTGATGAATAAATGGGTTAATAGCCCACGCATAAATCATACATTCAATGTCCAAAAATGTACACTTAAGCATTTAAACATTAAACCCACCGAGCAGCCAAAATGCACCAGCATTCACGAGGTGCACCTTCTTCAAACGGGCCAACTAGTAACAATTTGCTCCTGAAAATGATCTTTGGCTTTTCACGTGAGGAAATGAACCCCTCTCACATTTTTAGTAGTAATTTCATGAAACTTGGTAGACGTCCTTGTTTTAGGTTGGTAATGTGCATGGTGTCATATTATTTAAGTTGGGCCCATCTTACCAGAGTGATGATCCTTGATTAACAAATCTAGACTCCCATCAGTTTGGTGCCTGAGTGGGTGCCTGTATTCCTTTCACATTTTTCATAGGAATTTTTTGAAACAAGGCACAAGTCCTTGTTATAGGTTGGTAATGCGAATATTATCATATCGTTTGTGTTGGGTCCATTTTATCAGAGTTATGGCCCTTGATTAACGAACCTAAACGGTGCCAGTTTCATGACTTGGTGTCTGCATTCTGAAATCACATACCTTGAAATGATCAGAATGTAGCAAGCTTACTTACTTTTCTACCAAAGCAGCATTTGCCAGCAGGGAATATTGTGCATTAAAAATGTGGTCACAACTGGGGAACTTATCTTGCTGTGAGAGATGTACGCACGTAGGATGTTTTCTGTCCCTACATGTGTATCTACAGACGCCATGTAATTTGCTTTTCTTGAAATTGTGTACACGTACAAAATAACAATCGCCTCTTGTTATTTCTTAGGATGAATTTTCGAAATGGGAAGAAAAGTAGCTTACAGAGGAAAAGAACCCAGAAGAGCTCTTCTTCTGACGATGACGATTATCAGAAGGAGCTGTCAGCAGGGCTACGGCGGCAGGCCACCGTCAACATCAGCTACAAGGAAGCTGAGGAGCAGAAGACAGACTCTGATGACCTGGTGGAAGTACTTGGTGAGGATGTTCCACAACCTGAAGAAGAAGAATTTGAAACACTGGAGAGGGTGATGGAAAGCCGGATAGGAAGAAAAAGAGGTAAAGGACCTGTTTGTTAGATCTAATCTGGTACTTGTTCACATGTTGTTCCTTACATTAGCCATGTAGGGTAGCAGATGGTAATCATGGTAACCATAGCTTGTAGTACTGTCTTGACCGTTCTGTGTCCTGTAATAAAACTGTGTTTGCACTCAGAATCACTCAGTCTGCAGTTGCACATCAAACTTGTCCAAATCTGGCAGCCTGGCATCCATCTGAAATGTTTGAAGCTTTCATTCACGAGCCTGACTGTGTCACACATCAGCACTTTGTAGCATCTCACAAGTGCACACAGTGGAGTCGGGAGCAAGTAGCCATGATGCAATGTTATCGTTGGTTAAAAAAAAGTGGGTAAAAGAAAAAGTCACCCAATAATGTTAGATATGTTGAGTTGAAACTGTATCTCCTTTTGAAGTGTCTAACTCGGGAGTCCCGAGCTTCACTAAAAGCTTCATTATTTGAAGTGTCATGCTGTTGTCTTCTTCTTTGGCTACTCATTTAGGTGTCATCACAACATCTACTGGTCAAATAATTTGTATCACAATACTATAATATTTATTTTGGCTTCTCCAGGAAGTAATTAAGTCACTTAATTACTTCCTAGGAAGTAATTAAGTGTCACCACATCCACAATTCCACAGAACTGCCTCGGGACCTGGATAACAATCACACAGGCAGTGTTGTGTTGTTTAGTTCACATACAGAACCGTGGAGTATTTTGCACACAATCACGTAGGCGAGCTAAAGGTGCACAGTGTGTTCTTCAGAAGCATCTTTTCGCGTGCCTCGATGCCAGACACAGATGCTTGTGTTCACACAGTATAACCTGAGGCAAGTTCTATGGATTGTTCTACAGAAGGTAAAATCCGCGATTGGATGTGTGCAGTCCTTATGGTGCAAAATACTCAGGATTTCACCTGCCTCACCATCTCAAGCCTGCCCCGCCCAAATATCAAATCAATGGATCATTCTACACACATGACAACACCACCTGTTGTACATACAAGTCGAACGTGTTTGGATGTCTTTATCTGCAAACAGACCCGTGGACTGTTTTGTTGGCACAAAAGTGCCGAACTGGCACAGTGTTTTTCAGATGCATCATGTGCCTCCGTGTGTTATAAACCGTGAAAAATTCCTTTGACACACATGCTTGTGTTCACACATAATAGAATCGGATGCAAATTCTATGGGTTATTTTGCAGAAGGTAAAAGGTCTAAACAGCAGGGATTCGCACAGTCCACGGTGCATCTCAATGCGTCAAAATACCGAGCATTTCTGGTAAAAAAAAAAAAAATTTACTTCAGCCAACCTCCCCATATAAAGCTTGGCCCACCTGAATAATTTATGCAATAAGGAATGTTCGTGGAAGAAGAGGAGGAAATATTTTGTGTTTTTTCCACACTGACCACGATTCATGTTCATTAATAATATGAGAAAACAGCTGTTTTTAACCCAAATGTTGCTTAATGAATTGAAGACTGTATTGTCCAAGTTGTAATAATAATAAATTGAACAGTCCTGTCACTGGCTTTTGGTCGGCACTCCTGCGGCTGCTGGAAGAGTTAGCTCTGCACCACAGAAAAACATCAGTCTGTCAGTTAGGAAGCTTTATATGAAATATACTTTTAATGATCAGCAAGGGAGCACTCGCGCTACAAAACACTGGACTTATCACTATTTTATCTTTTCCCCACTTGGTCTCTGGCACATGGTTCCAGCTGGACCACACCGCAGAACACCTCTGTAAGTTGGGCCAGACCCGTGCAAGCAGGCCTGCCACGGGCCAGAGAGCCACTTTGCAGGAATAATGCTTTTAGCACAGTCCAAAATCAGACTGCACAGTGTGATTTCAACCCAAAATGAACAATGCCATTGCTGCAAATTTTATTGTGGAAGTCCTGCTGTTTTGAGCAGCGCTGTGCTCACTGTCATCACCCCGTGTCCTGGTCATGGTTGCTTGTTATGGAAAATCTTTAGTGTTTTGGTCAGATCCTGAGTCTTTAACCCCTGGATCCAGTCTGAAGAATGAACACTATAACTCTCAGTTACCAATTCAGTCTGTTTTAGAATTGTTTTCCTTTTCCAGACTGAACAGCACCAATACCAACAGTCTGGGTTTATAGTATCCTGTCCTTTCTGATGGATTCCACACTCTGTCCTTGGAAACTTATTTTCTGCCATCGCCTCAGAGCAAATTCCGGTTCACTTGCACCCCGTCATCTCTGCCTGTCAAGACCTCCCTCATCAGTCTTTTTTTAAATTAATCAATTAGTATTTATTTATATTGGCGTTGTCACATCCATATAAATGCAGCATGTAATAACAAGATCAGTGGTATGAAGCACGTCTTATTTAATGTCTCTCTTCATATATACTTTTGGTCTGTACTATTATTCATCAAATCCCCCCAAAAACATTCTCTGGCTTTTCTAAGGGTAAACTTCCACGTTTCTCAGATCAGTTAAATTTATTTTTGTAGTGCAAAGTCACAGCATACATCGACCCAGTTCACCTCACAAGGGTACAGTCTAACCTGACCAGTTGTTCTTCTCTTTTAATTTTTCTTGTAGCAACGGGGAGCGCTACCACTGTATACGCTGTGGAAGCAGACGGAGACCCCAATGGTAGCTTCAATCCAAGCATAGAGGCTGGTGAGATCCAGTATTTCATTAAGTGGAAGAACTGGGCCCACATCCACAACACCTGGGAGACGGAGGAGACACTGAAGTTACAGAATGTCAGAGGGATGAAGAAACTGGACAATTTCAAGAAGAAGGAACAAGACAAAAAGAAATGGTGAGTTGATTTGAATTCTGATAGAAGAAGTTGCTCTGTTGCATTTTCATTTGTAATCGTGTTCTGCACATTACCGCCGTAAGACTTGGTTAGTCACATAGTGAACCGTTAGACTAACAGACAAAACCCCCTCCTCCTGAGCCTGTGGGTAGATTTGGGTGAGACTGCACACAGTGTTAGCGCACCATGTCAAGAGCCACATGAAGGGTAAATGATTTTAATCAGACATGGTCAAGCAGCAATTAATGGAATTTTGCTTTTGAAGCATCATAATATTGACATTGCAGGGTTCTTCCCAGAAATTTTTAGTATAGCAGTGCTGTCGGGAACTCTCACCGCGCGCTTTCAACGCTTCCACTCGGGGTCCTGTCCGACCTTGTGTCCTGAAGTCCGAAGACAAAAATGAAAATCTTTTAGTACTGTTTTTGCTCTGATTCTCTGCTGAATTGTTGATTAGTTAAATTAATCTAAAATGTTTGTGTTTCATTGATACACTGTATGTTACGAATGTGCAATAAACTTATTTGAAAGAAAAAAGAATGCACAGAAAAACAACTTAAATTGTGGGCGATTCCAGATTTTTTTTTTTTTTTTTTTTTTTTACACATTTCCCCTGCATAACTTTCAATTTGAAAAGTTTGAATTCCCAAGTCACAATATCACCAGGCTGGGAGCATTCACTGTGAAAATCTCACTGTGTCCTTGTGATTCAGATTTTGACACTCCTCTGTATTGTCAAAAAATAAAATAAAAATAGAAAAACAAAAGGTCCAGCTTTCCTCCCTGAGTCAGCAAGTGCATTTCTGGAAAACGTCTTATTACACTGCATTTTACTCTGCGTTTGTCGGCATTTCTCAGTGTGATGTACATTTTAGGAAAAGCAGAAACATTTCAATGGCTAATAGTAAAGAAATGAACACTGCTTCATCCTATAACGAAGCTTCTGAGCTTTCATTCGAAAGTGAAGGTTTGGATTTACAGAGGCTGCACAGAGAGACAGAAGGCGACACACTTCACCCCAAAACTCTTAGATTTTGCAGAGTCTGTTGGATTTTGGATTTTAACGTGTGGTGACACTGCTGTTTGTGTCGCTGGACACTATTTTAGTCCTGCAGTGAGTGTGCACGCAAAATGTCTTCATGATGCTGTTTTTTGGTGGAGTAGACTTTGGCAGTCACAAGTGGATCACTGTTCAGGGTTATTTTTTTCCTTCTTCTCAGTGGAGCTGGTAGGCTTTATTTTTACTTTACTTTGAGTGTCTGTCTTGACGTGAGCCTGTTCTGTAACAGAGCAGCACGCACCACACACGCACAGTGCATGCGCACTAAGTTTTTGCACAGTGGAAAGCGGCTGCTGTTTTTTCTGTTTTTTTTTTTGTTTTTTTTTTAATGAAGGGCCAGCGATCGCTGCGCCCCACATGGGCTGTGGTCCTGCCAAGATGAAACAAAAAATGCCGAGATCGTCCTCTGATCATCTGACTTCGTGTAACACTTGCATTTTGTCATGGTTTGTGTCATCTGGATATAAACAGGATAAAATAAAGAGCTGAAGTTGTTTATGTGAAATTTCCCGCAAAAGCGGGTTTGCGTGCCGCTAGATTACCACCAAGTTTCCCGCTAAAACATCATGAGATGACACTACACTGTAGTGGTGCTAGATGGCAGTATAACGGCGTGGCGCTGTTGTTCCCATTGCCTGGGGAAAACCCTGTATTGTAAGTGCGACTCCTTAGACGGGGGAAAAAAAGTAAGTGTGACTTCTCTGCAGCTGCTTCATGGCGTTCAACAAGACTTTACACAAGATGTGCATGAATGCAAATAAATCTGGTCCGACGTTGTCAAGGGGAGATAATTGGACTTTTCGTTGTATTTTTTTTTTTTTTTTTTTATCCCTCATATTTTTGGTGTTTATAGACGATCACAAGTTTGATCATTTAGAAGTTTAATTCAGTTGCTTCATCACAAATTATTTGCTATCATAGAGGGCTGAGCGATATGGCCTAAATTTCATACTGTGATAACTGTAAATATTGCAGTATATTCTTCGGTATATAAATTTCATTATAACTAACGATAAAGTCGATCCTTTGTATGTGCTTGTCACTTTAACAGCCCTGCAATGCATTAAGACAAAAAAGCAAAACACCTTCAATCCAAACTGTTGGTGTGTTTTTGAAACGATATGAAGATGATGATCATGAAGTTTGTGAATCTTTGACATGTCGGCTGTGAGCGCCGCCTCTCATCTCTCAGCTCTTACAAAGCAGAGGGAGATACTCACTGTTGACCTGTGATGAGCCAGTTGTATATTTAAAGCAGAATGTTCAATTTTGTTAAACCCACACCCTTGGCTGTGGCTCTGTCATGAAGGAGGAGCTGCCATGAGTGTTTCCTCCACACTACAAAGATACGCATTCACATGAAGCTGTCCACAGCACAGCCACGACGCACCGAAGTAACCTTGGACAGGAAAATATAGGGGGAGGAATTAACTGCAGCTCTTAACATGCTATGTATATAAACACAACTTATAATCACTTTCCATTGTTTGGTTTGATTTTGTTGATTTCATACTTACAAGGGAAATAATTTTGTCAGCCTATAAAGCCTCGATATTCACTCCTCTGCATGCTTGCTTCTCTCTGTGCTAACATAATCTATTGTGCTCAACAAATGTTTCTGTTATTACCTTCACAAATGTCTTTCACTCAGGGTCCCTCAATATATCTCACAGTTTGCATGCACATCTTGGCACAGTGAAAAAACTAATCAAATATGGGAACAAATTAATCAGATGGTGCACATAAATTGTATCTTGTGCACACAAAGTAGCATTTGGAGTGCTGTCACTTGTGGCCTTGAGATATCTGTCTGTATGTCTGTCTACCCACCCATCTACCATTTTTACCTGAGGCCAACGTATGACCATCGGGTATTGCGAAGACCTGGACAGACGGACGCACACAAGATCTCAAGATCTCCATCCGTCCATCTGTACAGCATAAATCCAGTTCTATTACTGCCACAGTCTTCAAATTCACGGGGAACATTCTTGGGACACAGACCTTGGACAAGCTCAAAGATTGCTAACCTTGATGTATTTTAAGAGGTTTAAAAAGTTGCATTCTGTTATAATCTGATCCGTTTCGTGTTTGAGTGACGCGGGTGGCAGCCAATTAGAGTAGAGCTGCACTGTGATATCAGTTGCTGGTTTCTTCAAAACCGCTTTGTTTTGTGTGTTTATATACATGTTTATCATATATTACGTAAAAGCTAGCGAGAATTAAGCACTTCTAAAACTGAAAACACTGTTTTTGGAACCTAATAACACCTTTGAACTTAGACATTTTACAGAAGTTAGCATGGTGACATCGCTTCCTAGTTCAGCGACTTGCTAACTTCTTCGTTTCTGGCATATTATGTAAAAGCAAGCGAGAAATAAACACTGTATTGTCCAACAACAGACACACATGGAAGGGTGATAATATCAAGGCCAGCAAAACGATCATATTCATTTTTATATGAGCAAAGCGCCGCACAGCTGCGTGAAGCCCAAACCGGAAATGACACAAAAATTCAGCCCAGTGGAGAAAAAGCCACAAGCCGGACAACATTGCCATAAAAAGCCAAAAACCAATGCAGGACGAAGCCGCAAACCGGAAATGACATGGTGAGATGCTGAAGAGCTTCGCTCGTTCATGTCCGTGACATACACATATTATATCGAATGATAAGCTGATATATTGATTATCATGATAGACCTAGTGCTGTGCTATGTTGATTGCCTCGAGTGTCTGTGTGGGTTCAAAGCAGATTTTTATTTATTTTTGTCATGAACCCGTTTTAAATGTAGGTGTTAAAGCTAGAATATAAACAGAATTTGACACTGAATTAGAATTTGTACTTTGATTTGTTTGGTTTGTTTTATTCTCAGGTTGAAGGCTGCATCCCCAGAAGATGTGGAGTATTTTAACTGCCAGGAAGAACTCATTGGTGACCTGCACTCCCAGTATCAACTTGTAGAAAGAATTATAGGTATGTTTTCTGTGTTTCTGTTCCTTACTTTAACTTTCTTTTATGCCACTTGATGAATGTGATTACCAGATGTCTAAGTTTCATTTGGCAGGACATTCAAACCAGAAATCGGCAGCTGGTTACCCAGACTACCTGTGCAAGTGGCAGGGTTTGCCATATTCTGAGTGCAGCTGGGAGGATGGTGCTCTGATTGCTAAGAAGTTTCAGAAATGCATTGATGACTACATGAGCAGAAACCACTCCAAGACCATTCCATCTAGAGACTGCAAGGTAATTGCTTAGTGACAAAGTGTCTGTCTTTGGGGCCGTATTAAAGCAGTGTTTTGAAAGCCGGTAGGTCATAGGTTACCATTTGAGCCCTGAATATGACAACATAATTGTTGAGAATGTAGCAGAATGTTAATGTAGTATGCTTTGGCAGAATTTTAAAGTATTGCTTTTCATCTGCTTTTGAGGTAATTTTATATTTCATTTTCAGTGTTTCTAAAATATGTTCAGGCCGGTGGTACTAACTGAAAACTCAATCATGAGGTACATAGCATGAAAAAATGTAAGGCACTAAAAATGCAAAAACAGCAAACTTCTTATACGAGTATATCTATATAACCCCTTTAATAATTGTCTTATTTGAACAAGAGCTGAACCTGGACAGATTTTCATTATAAACCTGCTTTTTCAAGGATAAAACCTGGAAGAAAACATGTCAGACTCATAGTTTTTCACACTTTCTTGTTTCACAAAGGGAGGCTATGAGGTGAAGCTAATAGTTTATCGTTAAGTTGCTCCGCTGCTTGAAGGAGAGTTTAGCGCTAAAGTTTGTTGTCCACACAAATGAGCATGCGATCGCTTGTAAACAGTAAATTGCTGGTACAGTTTATAAACATTCCATGAAAACTATTATTTTTTGTTTTCATATGAGTGAACCCCCCTCCTCTCCTGTCTCTCACACTCTTCCCCCTCTCTAGTCCCCTCTACTCCCCTGTCCTTGATTCAAACACCATCTCTGCTGGCAAGCATTTTCTCCTGTTGAGGAAACCAAGCTTTTAATCTGTAAAATAAACCATTAATTTCTGTGGGTGAGCTGTGGATTATTTAATGAAGGATTTTGATGAAGGTTTTTCTTTTACTCAGGCAGAGACACTACTTTCAGCTGTGCTCTGCAGTTCAGAGTGAAGCTACAGCGCGTGAAGGTGGAACTTGGCGACCAGTGAGTCGCTACATGCAGCGCTGCAAAATATGGCCGATATATCTGCAGAAATGTTGAATATTGGCGCCGATAATTGTCGACACCTAATAATGACCATGATTCATTGCTGTACTACAAAGTGTTTTTTTTTTTAATCGATTTAGTAGCACCTCAATTAAAGGCCCAGTCACACGGCACTTAACGAAGGGCATTATTATTATTATTATTAGTAGTAGTAGTAGTAGTAGTATATGAGTGTAGGAATGACAATCCAGCCCTTATGTACATGTGATAATAACAGGTAGATGATTCAGATTATTATATAAGAACTGTTCTGGAAGGCAGAATTCACGTTGTGGATCAGCTGCTCAGTGATCAGCTGGTGGAAATAACCGCACATGGGGAGTCAATGCACGGTGTCTCATCACACGGACTCATCAATTTACTGCTCTGATCTATTTAATCATCTTTACACTTATATTTATTCCCCCTTTTGACAGCTTTGTGTTATAAATCAATATATATGGCTTAGTAACGTAATACAGTGATACTGCAGTCACTACAGCATGGCACGGCACGCCACTCTCTTTTGTTCTGGATGAAGGAACCAGAGCAGGTGGATCCACCAATGTGTGCACAGATCTCCACAGTGGGTAGGATCACACGCTTGTGTTTGCAGTTTCTTGGCATCCTAGAGTCCTGGAACGCAGAGATGCAGACACACACTGCTCAAGCAGTGACTCCAGGTGTGTTTTGTTTAAAGCGTGGACATCGTTAGCTTCAGTTTTGTTTTGTTCATCTTTCATCCCTTTTGCGCCCTTGATTCGCAGGCTATTCGGTGATAAAGCTTGTTCGTCCACCTTTTGTCAATGATTTGTTTTTGTGTTGTTTTTTTTTTTCTTTTTCCCCTTCATTCAGGAATTGTTGTATGCTGTGTGTCCATAAGGTGGTATTGCTGTGTGATGTATCAATTTTCACTTTACAAATCTGGTGTTTAATAGGTTGATCAGAGTGCTGTAGATACCCAAAAATTATATTGATTTGTAAATTAATGGATATTTGGCATAATTTTTCAGTATTTCATCTGCTATTTTTTGGTGGTGTGGCGGGCTGTAATACTATCAAGGAAATACAGATTTTTATTGTCTGAATGAAAGTTGAGCTTTGTTTTTGCTGTGTAGGTGCTGAAACAGAGACCCAGGTTTGTGCCCATGAAGAATCAACCAGCCTACATAGGAGGTGATGGGCTGGAGCTCCGAGACTACCAGCTGGACAGTTTGAACTGGATGGCTCACTCCTGGTGCAAGTGAGTCAAGTCTTGTCTGTGTGCGGTTAAATAGGACCCGTCATACCCCTTAGTTTCAGGCTGATTGTTCTTTTTGTGCACACCATTGTCTTTAAGCTCTAAAATCCCATTCTTTCTCCTCAAAGAGGCAACAGTTGCATCCTCGCTGATGAGATGGGATTAGGAAAGACCATCCAGACCATCTCCTTCCTCAACTATCTGTTTAATGACCACCAGCTGTACGGGCCGTTCTTGCTAGTGGTGCCCCTGTCTACACTAACCTCCTGGCAGAGAGAAATCCAGCTCTGGGCACCTCAGATGAACGTTGTGGTCTACCTGGGAGACATCAGCAGCAGGAACATGGTATGGTCCAGGCGTGTGCACAACACAGCATGTTGTGTGTTGCGACATCTGCCATCGTCATAAAAGATTACTTGGATTTCTGTGTTTTCGGTGTTGGCGTATTTTTTTCTTCCCCATTCTTCTGGGAACATTCATATGGTCATGGTGTGTTAAGATGGCTATACATTATATGTTGCATCTGTGCTTATCTACATTATTGCGTGTTTGACAGACTGCATGAGAAAGCAACACAGTTTGTGTGGCTCATGTTCCACAGTCGTTTTTGGAAGAGTGCAACACACACAAAATTTCTAACTTGCTGGAAATTGTGTTGCCATCAAGTAAGTGCAGCACAGACAGTGTGCATGTGTGTACGTCTGCGATGTGGTTCATTGCATGCACATGTATGTAAATTTTATGACAATGCAGAATGATGTAACTGTCGCCATATTCAGAAGACTGATCTCAGGTGTTTGTTAATTACATTTTTATGCAACCAGTGCCAAGAATCTCAGGCTTAACTTTTTTTTTGGTAGAACACAGCATCCAGGCGCACTTTATTTGAGAGGCCCCATACAGCAGAAACCTTTGAAGCACGGAGTTCCTTCTCCCTTTCCTCTTTGCAGCACAGCTGCCCCGCACAGTGCAAAGGGCCGTCTCCATATCCAGGCCTACAGTGTGTTTAAATTGATTGGAGCCATTACAAAAACTACACTCAAGTGTGACTAATCCACTCAGTTGCTGAAAAATGGCCAAGCATGTGCACACACAACAGAGGCTGTGAGCTGCAAAATATATGGTACTTTCTCTTTGTATTAACAAGGTCTGCGTCTGTGTTGCGCCTGCTTAACTTGCAGTAATGTGAACGCAGGGCAGCCATAATTTATAGTATGTGCCAGGCTTAAGATTGATGCCATGTATAAATCTCACGCCAGACACCTCTGTGTAAAGTTACACTCTGTCTGCTGTGTGTGAAGATTTTCTGCTCAGAAAGTGTTTGAGGAAAAGAAAAAGCGCCATCCTGCCTCAACCGTTTGTTGATGGTTGAATGTGCAGTCAGCCGATTGTGGATTTGTTCGTCACTGCAGTGCACTTATTTTAAATAAAATGTATGTCAATGAGGGCTGCGCAATGTGGCAGAAAAAAATCCTGATTAAATGATTATTATTTTTATATTTATCATGATATATAATTTGATATTGCTGCCAGTTTTAAGAGTATAATGACTACGCCCTGAACCAACCAGAGTTTATGATTTAAACTTTTAGAATGCGTTATGAATAAAAAATAGAATCACAGTGTAAACATTTAACTGCACAAAACATACTTCCTTCTCTGCTGTACTAGACTATGAAGCCAAGACAATAAATGGCTTCACCCAACCACTAACCATGAATGGCAAAAATGTTTTGTGTTGTCATTCATGTTCTCTGAAGATATCTCAGCTGAGATATACGTTGCTCAGAAATGAATGCAACCCATCTGGTAAATAAATCCCATCTGGTTTATCTGTTTTTCAGGTCACTTTAGTCAGTAATGTGCACATGGCCTTATTGAGATGGGTTGTGTAATTTTGAGAGCCACTGTACGGTTTGCAGACAGATTTCATAATGGGGTGTCTTGAAGACCAAAAAAAAAGTGTGAGCTGTGTAAAACAGCATTGCTCCTGCTTTGAGCACTTTTGGTACATTTTCCCACTTGGAACTCTGACAAGGGCGGTCGCATCTCCTCCACTCTCCCTTATCTCTGTTCTCTGCTTTAACCTTCAAGTCCCTACTTCACCAGACTGTGAATTCCTCAAATTATATTGGATACTGGATCTATTGGACTACTATTGGATTAACTATGGAACTGATCAGCTGGTCTCTGAACACCATTAACACCATTTTTTCTACAAGAAGGTCAGGATTGGGGGATCCTACCTGCCCAGAGGGAACACATCCTGCAGGCTATGTTCTTGACCCCTGGAGTTCTTGGCGTGTGGCATGCTTGGCGCTTTTCTCCGTTGAGGACGTCGAGGATTTATTCATTTTTGGTCTTATGGTAGCAGGGCTGGTACTTTTTGGCGTATGTGCTGGCCTCATCTACCGGAAAAATGGCAAGATGGCGGCATCAAGAACCACGGCCCCTCGCCTGTCCGTCATGATTAACGAGGTTGGCAAAGCAGTGCATTCTCAGACCGCGATGACTCTTGAACTCTGACGCAAATTGGATGACATCTTGGAGCAGATGCGTGCCTTGCAGTTGAAGTTGAAGATTTCAGAGGCCGGTGAATATTCTTAATTCATAACTGGGAATATTCTTAATTCATAATTGGGATTTGGTTGTGCAAGTGGAACTGTTAAAAGTGTTTTTTTACTGCTCAAACCACAACATTACAGGCTTATCAAGCCTGAAGGTCAAATTGCCCGACTGTTTTTCCTCCAGAGGAATTTCTTCAGCCTGGGGATCATTTGGCTGTTTCTTATCTCAACTCACAAAGACAATAAACTGTTTTTCACAGGACTGAAGCATGCTCCATTCCCTCCCCCCACCCCCTCCTACATCCATCACACATCCCCCACTCCGGCGTCTGCTCACGTCATTCCTTTCCCCTTCTGCGGGGGCGGTGCCGTTTTAGCTGCAGCTGGCCCCCGTTCCTCCCCCCAAGCTGACGGCGGCGCATCTCAGGGTTGCTGCGTGGCCTTCATCCACTTGCCTCAATTCAGATAACGGACTTCTTCAAACTTAGTGCACATAAACAGTGTCAAATGTGTATGTGTTGTCTTTAATTCTGATGTGTGCCATTATTACGGTAAACAAGTAATAATTGTGGACTAATTGCTGTCTGAGGTAACTGGAGTGTAAACATAATTTCTCCACTGTGAGATCAATAAAGTATATCTCATCTCTCATTTGTGTCACCTGGAAGCTGCAATGATCTGGAATGAGCCTTACATTCTCACAGTGCATTGATTCTGGACTTAATCTGTGGTTTCTGATTTTTTTTTTTTTTGCAAATCTTTTTTTTTAATCGTCTATGCAGATCAGAACACATGAATGGATGCACATCCACAACAAGAGGCTAAAATTTAACATCCTCCTCACAACATACGAGATCCTCCTCAAAGACAAGGTCGGTCGCTGCTTTGGCACTTCATTAGTTTGATGACGTGCATCCTCTATAAAAGACTTTGCTAAAGCTGTGTAAAAGGATGTGTGTACATGCCTAACCTGCAACAAATGTTCATCTCCAGTCATTTTTAGGCAGTGTGAACTGGGCTTTCATTGGTGTGGATGAAGCTCACCGCCTGAAGAATGACGATTCGCTCCTTTACAAGACGATGATGGAGTTCAAGTCCAATCACAGGCTGCTGATCACAGGAACCCCGCTGCAGAACTCACTCAAAGAGCTCTGGTCCCTGCTGCACTTCATTATGCCCGAAAAGTAGATCACTTTCAGTTGAACTTACTGGGGAACATTGTGTCCTTTCTGGAAAATAGTATGCAGTTCTTGTGTTATTCTTTTTTAGGGTTATCATAATATCAAAAGAAGTCAATACCAATACCAGAGGAATTCCAATATATGATTCTCAATGTCACATTCAATACCATGGTTTTAATAATAATAATCAAGGTCATGGAGGTCGAAAAGAGGTTGTTCACATAACAACATATCTGTTCTTTTAAGCTTTAATTAAACATTCACAAATATCCAAATGAGCCAGACATAAAATAGATAAAGAAAAATGTTCAGCAGTCAGTTCATTTGGAGTTGCGATATTCACCTTATTCAGCCCTGCCCACTTTTACAACAGCGGCATTTCGGTTTGTCTTAGGACCTCCGGTGAGCAGTGTTTTCAGTATAGAACAATGGAAGATATTACATGGGTAGAAACAAAAACCTTTTTGAAAAGCTCAAAGGGATCGACTCTGGCTCGCCCACGGGTCATAAAAGTGGGAAGATGACATGAAAAAGTGGCCCTCGATTTTTTTTTTTTTTTAACTGCTTTGTGTTGTTACTCGGCGTGGACGCTTTGGCTAGGAGGAACTACAAGCTCCATGCCGCACAGTGGTGCGGAGCTCATATAAAACAAGTTAAAATACTACCCGACAAGTAGTATCACCATAATGCCAAGATTACATAACTTTAATATACTATGGTGTTATTTCATGCAGTGCTTGGTTGTATCAAACGCTGAAAATGAGTAAATAAGATAGCAGCTAACACTACAAACACAGTTTAACCGTTTGTCTCACTAGCATCCTCAACGGATCGTTGTAGTCCAACCATTTCTCTGGGTAAAGATCCAGTGGTGTGGGTTTTTTCTCCATAAAATGAAAAGAACATAGGGACATTTGGGTGGATTTTTCAAATTTAGCACCTTTAGTCAGCATCAGAGATCCTTGTCTTTCAATGGAGGAGGGAACAAGTTAAATGCTGTTCAGATCTCTGCTTTCCATGTTCAAAACATCGTTCTGAAAGTGATAGTTTCCTCTTCTTCCAGTTGTTGTGGCGCCCACAAACTGAACGATTAATGCTGCTCATGTTCGGACACTTCAAGCGTACTGTGTTCCCGCATAGCTAATCATCAGACGCAGTGGCAAACCGGAAGTTGCTTGACAAAATGGAGCTGCCACTAAGGTGAATAGTGTGTCCCAAAAAAGTGCCACAAAAAGAAAGCTATAGAAAATCTATACACTTTTGGATACTGATATCTGTCATATGTCATCCTGAAGCATATCTCAGGGAATTTTATCTCTGGTGTTCATTTCTAATTTCACCTGTCTGTAAGAGTTTTGGCATTCACAAGATGTGCTCAGTATGTGCTCCGTGTCGTTGGTTCGGCCAGATCTCCCTTTGTTAACATTGTCAACAGTTCTGTTAGTTGGAAACTTCTTTACAATCCTTCATATCGTCTTTCTGTCTGGAGCTTTTCTAACTCCAAAATGACTTTGATATTGTTGTTGGTTTTGCGTGATAGATTTGGTCTCAAAGTAGAATTCCACCAGTTTCCCTTTTTGCTCGGTTATAAGCAGCATCCTCATGGGATCAGTCTCAAACTACATCAGAGGAAATTCCTCAAAAATATCTTAATGTCTGGTAAAAAAAAAAGTCAGAATTCAGATTAGCTGTTGAAGAATTAGAGTTAAATGATTTTGTGACACTTTTTTGGGGGGGCAGCCTGTATAATTCAAGTGAATGAGTGAAAGAGCTGAGACTGTACACTTATTTGATGACTTGGGTTTAATCTTCTGTGATCAGTCAAAAAATATATAAAAAAGAATTTACATTATTGCTTAATTGCACTAATGCAAATTCCTTTTAATGGCAATATTTATTTTATTTATTTTGACGTGCATGCACAATAACACATGCACGTTCTGTGACCTTTGGGCCAACTGTTCGTTTGCTTACCTCCTTGAACAGAAATGCCAAATCAGAGCAATTTTTGATTGAGTGGTATTTGATTAATTAAACCCAAGTCACCAAATAAATGTGTGTGCATCGTCTCTGCTTTGCTATAAGCCTGGGGTCAGCTCTTTCAACAGTCCATCCCCCCTGTTTCATAAAGACATTTTCTGATTGATCATATGGGATAAATGAAACCTGATTCACTAAATAAGTATGTTTTGTTTCATACGCACACTGTCAGCGGTGCGATCAGGCAGTCTGAACATCCCCCGTAGAGTAAAGGGCCACTTTTGAACATATTTTAAAAACTTGTTTTTTCTTGGTGTGTTATAATAATACAATTAATAAGAATGACTATTTTTAACAACAAAAATGTTGCTCAATCAGTATTACTCTGAATGTCCTAGTTTTACTCCTCCAATTTTGATTCACATTTGCAAGGTGGTTCGAACAAAATTAGCCAGTATGCACATATCATTATAACATGCATGATTTTTTTGAGCAACCACACTCATTTTGTGAGGCGAGTTAGAACGTTTCTGCACAGATATTATGAGGCCTAATAATTTGAGAATGCTCCAGTCTTGCTAAAAATGTTGAATGTGTTCATTTAGATTTCACTCGTGGGAGCTATTTGAGGACGAGCATGGTAAAGGACGTGACTCTGGCTACACCAGTCTACACAAGGAGCTAGAACCTTTTCTGCTGCGCCGAGTCAAGAAGGACGTGGAGAAGTCTCTGCCTGCCAAAGTGGAGCAGATCCTCCGAGTGGAGATGAGTGCTATTCAAAAACAGTATTACAAGTAAGACCTGGTTAGCATCTTTCTGACAGTTGTGGCCACATGTGTTTGCCAAGGGAAAAAATGCCACGCCAAGCCCATTTTTTTCAGAGTGCTCAATCCTTTTTGTGCACCTGCCCTGAGCACATTAAATTGAGAATCTCTTGTTTCAGAAAGGTGCCGATGTCATCACTGCAGCGCCTTTTTGGCCAACCAACTAGATGGAGCTTAACTTGTCATCCTAACAACCAAGAAAACTGAAGTAGTTGTTTTTCTCTGTATTTGCCTACAGAGAATGTCAGACTCGTATGTCAGACAAAATCACTGATAATAAAGATAAAACAAGCTCATCTGTGATAGTAGAATGGACAGACTCTATGTTCCTGCTGAGGTTGAGTGCTTTTGTCATTGTACGCATTATAAGGTAGTTGTTAGCTGTTTGTTGGGATAAGGCAATGCTCAGTGCCCCCTTGCAGTTTTTCTGCCACAACAAAAAAAATTTTGGCTTTGCAACCCTGATTGAGAAAAATTATTCTCTTTAGTGACTCCTACAGCATTATGGCGCATTTCTGTCATGAATGTTGTAACGTTTTTCTGTGTTTAACAGGTGGATCTTAACCAGAAATTATAAAGCTCTGAGTAAAGGTACAAAGGGCAGCACATCAGGGTTTCTGAACATCATGATGGAGTTGAAGAAGTGTTGTAACCACTGCTACCTGATCAAACCACCAGACGACAGTGAAATCTACAATAAAGCTGACACTTTGCAGGTCTGTTGGTTTGGTCTTGAAATATATTATGTCCTTGAAACTGTTTAACATTTCTTATCTATGAGAATGGTTTCCCACCAAAAGTCCTAAATGACATCCATCATATGCGTTAAACACAATATTGCATGCAAATATATGAAAGGGTGAAAGACAGCCGTTTCAGAGATTGATCAATATCATTTTCAGTTTTGTTAAAAAAAAAAAAAAACCTGGAAAGTAAAATACACGCTTTTCAAGTACAGCCTCAACCCGCCATGCTAGCTGCTTTGCTATTATGGTGAGCTTGCTACAGTATTCTCCATTTACCTTATAGGAGGTACTCTTGGCTATGCGTGAGATGTTCTTATTTTATGAAATTTGTCCTTGGGGGCAGAGTCTGACTTCTTTTTAATGGAGTTCAGCAGGGATGTGTTCTGGCTCCTACTCTGTTCAGTGATTGCATAGACTGGGTGTTTGGTAAGACTGTGGAGTCTGCAAACTTGGGTGCCTTTGTCGGCAAAGAAAGGTGTGATCTTTGTGGAATCTGTGGATATGCAGGCTGTGGTACTTGGGAAGCTGAATAAGGAGTCTGCCACAAATCAATTTATAAATTAACTTTTTTCCACAACTAATGAATTTTACTTTCTATTGTCCCAAACTTAACCACCATTGTCCCAAATGGAAATTCTAGGGTTTTTTTTTTTTTTTTTTTTGGTTTGTTTGTTTGACATAACCTTACCATCATATTTGTTTTTTGTTTAAACAAACATGTACATTAATGTCATCCGTCTTCCTGTCATTCTTTCAAACTCGCATATACACATGCGCGTGCGCACACACACATACACACACATAAAACATTCATTCTCCCTCACATGCAGCACACATTTCTTTGCCTCTCAGTCATCTTTCTCTCTCATGCACAAACCCACACTTGGTCCCTTCTCATTTTATAACATTAGTAATATAAGTGCAATGTTCACATTTTAGTCACTAGTTGGCATCAAGCATTAGCTAAGCAGGCTAACTTACCAGAGTGTCAGATAATCGTTGACAATATACCCTACAAATCCTGCTTCACCTCATTCAGGTTTTCTATAGAGACCTGTAAGAGCCAGTATGAAGCTCAGAATTTTCTGCTCTGGGCGTTGCCGTGTTGGCAGCGCTTACTCTGCCTACATTACGACAAACCCAGAAATGGATAAAGTGGTGGAGTGTTAGCAATGCAACGTGTGACCCGGGCATGAATAAAGAAGCCTGAACAGGCCTCTATCTATTACTGGCTAAGCTAACAGACTAACCTCTCTTTGGGTTTTTATTAAATCATATTTTTGGAGACTGCACAGTGGTTCTTATAACATTTTGCTTTGGTGTGGGTATTAAAAGTTATGTGCCGCTGATTTTCTCAGTAATCGTACATTAACGGTACCTAATGGATCAAGCTACCGATAGTTACATTTGAATCTTGGGCAGAGAGTAAAATGGAAATCAATCAGTCGGAATGAACAGTTCAGTTTGTCAGCTTTGTATCCTGTACTTCATTAACGTTCCACAGAATTTGGATGTGCTGATGCTGAGTTTACAGTAATGGAAGTAATTGACGTTGGGTGGAAAGACAATGATTTGGTGTGGGCTGTATCAGTTACAAGATACAATGAATAGATGAGGCTTTAATCTGGATTTAAATAACTCCACAGATTGAGCCTGTGTTATCTCAGTGAGCAGAGTGTTCCACAGGTAAGGTGCACAATAACAAAAATCTCTGTGACCTGCCTGCTTCTTCTTCACCTTTGGAGCACAACGGTGCACATGAGATTTATTTAGATCTGCCAAATGGGACGGCACTAGTCCATGTAGGATTTTGTATGTCGGTAACAAAACCTTAAAATCCTTCAAACCTCGCATAAACAGGAGGCCAAAATTGGGGTAAACGAGAGTTACGAATGTAACTACGGTTCTATGAATTCCGGATGACCGCCAGAGGGCGGTGCTTTAGCACCTGGATAACTACATGTGCGCAGCACAGAGGTCGAGAATATATACCAACAAAGTCACACCATTGAATGTGACCTGGGTGACGTCACTGGTTGTCTTTATATACCAGACGCACCCAGCGCTCGCTTCTTTTCGGAATGAACTCGCAAGACTCTGAGTGACAAGCAACTCTGGCGGTCAGCCGGAATTCATAGAACCGTAGTTACATTCGTAACTCTCGTTCTATTTCATTCCTCCTGACCGCCAGAGGGCAGTGCTTTAGCACCTGGATGACTTAGTACCAACAAGGTCACGAAGAGTCACACTCACCTCGCATCAGCAGTGGGGAGTGGAGGCAGACAACACTGCCGAAGTCACCGCAGGAGGAGCGGCCACATTCAGTCTGTAATAGCGGGCGAAGGTAGAGGACGAAGCCCACGTAGCAGCAGCACAAATATCACTCAGAGGGACACCTCTCAGTGCAGCCCAGGAGGTGGACACCCCTCTGGTGGAATGGCACGTAACCTTAGGAGGCTGAAGACCTCTGGACCTGTATACTTGTAAAATGGCATCCACGACCCAATGTGAGAGTCGCTGCTTTGAGACAGCACAGCCTCTTTTGTGATCACCGTAAAACACAAACAGGGCATCTGTTTTCCGGATCCTGGCAGTCGCACTAATGTACTGCTTCAACATTCGGACAGGACACAGGGAACCTGAAACAGATAATCCTGGATCAGAATGCGGGACATACACAGCCAAGGAAACTGGCTGGTTAACATGAAAAGTTGAAATTCTCTTGGGTAAAAAGGATGGATTAGGCCACAGCGTAACCCCAGATCCGTCAGAATTCCATCGCAAACAGTCCCCAGCGACTGATAGGGCATGGAGCTCTCCCACCCGCTTAGCCGAAGACAGTGCAAGTAGAAAGGCAGTCTTCACTGACACCCATTTAAGATCAGCACTTTCAACTGGTTCGAAAGGGGATAAGCTTAAACCTTCCAGGACTAGAGGAAGGTCCCATGAAGGTACGCGTGCAAGCCTTGGAGGCCGCAAACGTAGAGCACCTTTCAAAAAAAACGACACACTAAGAGGTGTGAACCCACTGACCGGCCATCAACGTAGACGTGCCGGGCAGAGATTGCAGCAACATAAACCTTCCAGGTAGTGACAGAAAGTCCTTTCTCCAGCAGTTCTTGTAAATATTTGAGGAGAATAGGCACAGGGCAATGCTCCGGGTCTAACTTTTGTTTCTCACACCACCGCGCAAACAGCTTCCATCTGTTGTCATACAAAGCCCTGGTAGAAGCAGCACGTGAATTAAGGATAGTCTGAACAACAGCCTGGTCACAAGAACTTAACAAGGAGTCTGGCCCCTCAACGGCCACACATACAGTTGAAGGCGTTCTGGGTGAGGGTGCCAAATCCTCCCCTGTAGCTGTGACAACAAGTCCTTCCTCTCCGGGAGAGCCCAAGGTTCTCCCTCGAGGAGTTTGTAAATCATGGGAAACCAAATCCTCCCAGGCCAGAATGGAGCAACCAGCAGCACCCTGTGGCTGCTCTGATCTGTCCTGTGCAGTGTCAACATCAGCAGCGGGAGAGGAGGGAAGGCATAAAGGCGGCAATCCGGCCAATGGGTGAGCCAATGCATCCTGCCCCAGCGGGCTGTCTGGTTCCAAGAGGGAGTACCATCGTGGGCAATGTGTCGAGGTGCTTGAAGTGAAAAGGTCCACTTCCGCTGCACCATATTTCTGCCAGATTATTTGGACCACAATCGGGTTCAGTCTCCACTCTCCCGGTGGTGGTTTCTGTCTGGAGAGTAAATCCGCTGCGCTGTTCTGTACACCGGGCAAATGAACTGCTCTGACACTCTGAAGGCGAGGCAACGCCCATAAGAGAAGCTTCCGAGTTTCTGCCAATGAGTGATTGGACCTGATGCCCCCCTGATGGTTTATGTGATGGACTGTTGACGTGTTGTCCGACCGGACAAGAACATGTCTTCCTCTCAGGGCTGGGAGGAAATGCTTGAGAGCCAGTCGCACAGCGCGAAGCTCCAGCACGTTTGTGTTGGAGTCTCTCCTGGGGACTCCAGACACCCCTCACCATCCTGTGATTCCACACGGCCCCCCAACCTTTGAGTGATGCATCTGTAACAACCACCTCTCGGCGAGAAGGAACAGAGCCTAGAGGGACACCCTTGCAGATGAAGTCCACGTTCCCCCAGGGTTTGAGGTGCAGAAGGCACTGGTTGGAGAGTCGTACAAGCCTGTGCTGATGCAACTTTAGTTGAGGCCTAGGTTGTTGATCCAAATCTGTAGGGGACGTAAGAACAGAAGTCCCAAAGGTACCACTAGCGACATTGCAGTCAATTTGCCAATCACCCGGAACATTAAACCAAAAGGCAGTGTCACAGCCCGTTGAATGTGTGAGACGAGACGAATTACATCGTCCACTCTCTGCAGGGATGGCGATGCAGTCATAGTCAGGGAGTTGATGGCAGTGCCGATGAAGGTCATTTGTTGACTGGGAACAAGAGAACTCTTTGCAAAGTTCACTGTGAGTCCTAAATGAGAGACATGGTTCAGTAGAAGAGCTGTGTCGTTGTGCGCCTGCTTCTGAGTCGGAGCGCAGACAAGCCAATCGTCTAAGTAGGGTAGGATTCTTAATCCAAGAGCTTGCAGTGGGGCTAGTGCTGCAGCCATACATCTGGTAAATGTACGAGGGGCAAGAGAGGCCGAAAGGAAGCACCCTGAACTGGTATGCCTGACCTTTGAAAGCAAAGCGGAGAAACTGCCTGTGATGAGGCGCCACTGGCACATGGAAATAGGCGTCTTTTAAGTCGACACTTGTGAACCAGTCTCCTGGTCTGATAGTTTGAAGGACGTCTACTGTGCGGAGCATGTGAAACTGCAGCACTTTGATATAACGATTCAGACGTCAGAGATCGAGGATAGGACGAAAGCCGCCATCCTTCTTTGGAACAAGGAAGTAAATTGAATAGAATCCCCTGAGCTGGTCTGATCTGTGAACTGGCTCTATGGCCCCCTTCTCTAGGAGTTCCAAAATCTCCCGTTGTAGGGCAGCAGACTGCACCGAGTTGGAAACAACAGTCATCCTCACCCCATTGAACTTTGGAGGACGACATCCGAACTGAATTCTGTAACCTTCGAACAAGGTTGAAATGACCCATGGGTCTTGAACTTGAGCCTCCCAGTGGCTGAGTTGATTTCGTGAAAAACGGCTGGGGGCCAAACATTGGCAGTCAGACCCGACCACCTCTGCCTCGCATCCCTGAGGACCTCTGGGTGCGATTACTTGAAGCTCTGCGAAACCGTTCAGTTCTCGGGGGTCTGCCCGTAGGCTCACGAAAGGCAGGCTGCTGGGAGAGCTGGCCCTCAACTGCAAAAGCACGTGCAGCTCTGGGAGTCGGCGGAAGCCTAGATGTAGAGTGAAAAGCTGTAGCACATCTGACTGGCTGAGGTCTGGAAGACCGGTGTAGGTCAACAAACTGTTGCCGAGATTTACTAGCCTCGACAGCACGCTCTAAAGTTTGTTGGGCCGCAGGTCCAAATACTTGGCCTGGAAGAACCGGCAGCGAACGGAGTGTGCCTCTGCAGGATTCGGATAGGGGGGACTGAGCAACCCACACCTGACGTCTAGTGATGGTAAGGGTTGACATCAGTCTGCCAAGCTCTCTGGACATATAAGCAAAGGTTTGGAGTGAGGCATCACTAAGACTTTGCGTAGCATCATCAACCTCTGCCTCCCTCAAAGACTTTGAGAGGGCAAGGGCTAAATGGGACAGTGAGTTTCCTAGGCGACCGATGCGAGCAGCTATGTCATAGCTTTTTGTGAGGAGGTCATCAGTGACCCTACACCGAGGGCGTGGGCAGCGGGCATCCGGCCGAGCAGCATCAACTGGAGCCACAACCAGGTTCGCAATAATGCTGTCAACGGCGGGCATACGGTTCAGACCATACTGCGCTGAGTCACACATAGAGCTAAGGGCTCTGCAGTCCTGTGATAGATGGGTCAATGATTTGGGGTCCGCCCAACATCGGTGGAGCTCCTCGATATATGGTTGTGAAACTGGAACGTTGAACTCAGGCTTCTGAGTGACTTTGAAAAAGCCAACTGAACAGCTTGCTTGACAAAGGATAGTCCAGGTTCCGTTTGCGGCATGGACTCTGCCTCGGAGGTATGAGAGCCCACTAAAAGCCCACTCCTCTCATCCTCATCCTCCACACAGTTTATATCACTTGTCATGTACAAGGAATCAGTTGCAGCAATAGACACGATATCTTCCTCCTGCTGAGTAACTACATTGGTCTGATCAGCCTCATTAGGGACAGCAGGAACTGTCACTGCATTCCTGTAGATTCAGAAGCAAGGACTTAATCTGAGCAAACTCAGAAGTCAACGTTTCAACCTTTTCAGCCAAAGCATGGTCATGAGTAACCTTCTTAGCAGAAGGGGCTCCTGCATGTGGGCGTTTACGGCGCTTTGGGTCCTTCCTGGGGCTGGAGGCCAAAGTCGCACTAGATATTCCACTTTCCAATGCCACAAGTCTAGCAGTTCTCTCTGCCAGTGGCATGCTGGCACAATTAAGGCAGGCATCGCCAGTCAGGGCTTCCCTCAGGTGTCCGATCCCAAGACAGGAGGGGCAAAACATATGTCCATCATCTGGGCTCAAGGGAGCCAAACAGGTACTACAGCCATGCAACAAAGGCTCTGTCAACATTGTGGACTGCGTGCAGATGGCTAACGCAAGCCCTGATGGTTACAAATGGAAAGACAAAGCGTGAATCACACGCAGTGTAAATAGTAACACGAGGCACGGAGCGTGAAGCACTCACAGCCGTCGACTTGACACGAGGCACGGAGCGTGAAGCACTCACAGCCGTCGACTTGACATGAGGCACGGAGCGTGAAGCACTCACAGCCGCAGACTCGACATGAGGCACGGAGCGTGAAGCACTCACAGCCGCAGACTCGACACGAGGCACGGAGCGTGAAGCACTCACAGCCGCAGACTCGACACGAGGCACGGAGGGTGAAGCACTCCAGCTGCAGACTCGGCACGAGGCACGGAGCTTGAAACACTCACAGTGTAAAAGCTAATACAAGGCCCGGAGCGTGAAACACTCACAGCCACAGTAATAACACGATGCACACAGCCGAAAAAACTCACAGCCTAAGTGCTAAGTCACTTAGAGCAACGACGACAACACTAGCTGCTAGCAGAGCTGTTAAACTTAGCAAATGGTGGCAGTGCGGACAAAGTACTTCAAGGAGTGGAAAACACTCATGGCAAGCCCAACAATGTACACTATACTGGTTCTGATACACACACTACCATGTAGTTAATGTGGTTAGCGACACAACTAAACAAATAGCCAGATTTCATCGAAACAACACAGCTAATGTGCACAGAGGAAAATATCCAGCAGGGCAGCAGCAAGGCGCACACCCGGTGTTTAGGAAGGTGTACTCACGACAGGCGTCAAAGAATACAAAAAACGGTGAAGCCGTGTCTCGCAGCCTCTGGAGGACGTGTGCAGTGCACGTAGCTCCAACCGAAGGTGGGTTGCGAGGCTACAAGCGAGAGCGGCAATCGCAGCTAAATGCGTTCTCAACCTCTAAGAATGCGAGAATGTAGAAAAGAAGCGAGCGCTGGGTGCGTCTGGTATATAAAGACAACCAGTGATGTCACCCAGGTCACATTCAATGGTGTGACTTTGTTGGTATATATTCTCGACCTCTGTGCTGCGCACATGTAGTTATCCAGGTGCTTAAGCACCGCCCTCTGGCGGTCAGGAGGAATGAAATAGAACTGGGCTTTCTTTTCCTGGTTAAAACTCTAGCTGAGTGTTTTGAGCCATTTAAATTCATTGCATTCATCCTGATCCCACGAGTCCTATCATAGACTATCAGCACATGATCAGCAGCTTTTTCTTAATATTTTCATTTACATCAGAGTCACCAGTTTTAAATGGGGTCAGGATGAATAACTGGTGTGATGTTATGAAGGAGAATTACCCCACAAAAAGTTAACTTTAAATAGGGCTTTATGCAAATATTGTGCTTCAGTTAAATGAATTATTGTCTGTGTTGTTTACATTTAAAAATAACATCGCTTCATGTCATCGTCTAGTCTGCAAACAGCAGTAATTTTGCTATGACAATTGCTATGAATTGTTTTGTATGTGATTGTCTGGTGAGGGTGCTGCTTAGTGAGTCTGTTAAATACTCGATCCTTGCAGTTGGATTCTTACATATTTGTGAATAATTGGCGCTACATTAACAAAATAAATGACAAACTTCCTAATCCGCCCATTTCAGTAGACCACTCCAATAAATTTAGCATTTTCATTCAGTCGTGTGACTACAGTATTGATCAAATTCTGAAAGCAATGGAGGACTGTGATGGAGTTTAATAAAATACAATGGTTGCAGGTTTGTGTTCTTCCCTACAATTGTTAATTTGCTCAATGAAATTGTTTATATATTTGAATGAGTCCTTGTATGTATTTCTATTCCAAACAGGACAAGCACTCAGGAAATGTTCTTGAAAAGACTTTATTCTGTATATAAAATAAGCAAAATCAGATAAATGGCTGTTCATTGTGTAAATATTTTCATATTTCATATGTGCTGAAGATGGATCATTAAAGTGTTGTTTTTCTTCTTATTCCAGCAACTGATCCGCAGCAGTGGGAAACTGGTTTTACTGGACAAGCTTCTGATTCGCTTGAAGGAGCGTGGCCACAGAGTTCTCATCTTCTCCCAGATGGTCCGGATGCTGGACATCCTGGCTGAATATTTGAGGAGCCGACAGTTTCTCTTCCAGGTAACCGCTATGACTGCAGTGTCTGATGCTGCTCAGAATGACTTAATTGCTCCAGTTATTAGGCACACATGATCAGTTTTATGTAGAATTGCAAGCAAAATACCCACAGACTCTTGAAATGATTCTCCATATGACTGTTGCTGTTTACAGCAGAAATAATATCGGTAAGATGGGCAGAAAAGTTGTAGTATCGGAGGTAAACTACATGAACTGTCTATCTATCTATGACTATCTGTAAATTGTGAGACAGTTGGCACATTCTTTGCTGCAGGTGTGCTGATGTGTCTGTCAGTCGCAGTTCTGGTTTGACCTGCCATGTAGGAAAGTGTGTGTCAGGATGGACTTTCACAACATAGTATTAACTAAGTTTCAAAAGTTACTATTCTCAAAACAAAATTCTTTCAATAAACATAGTTTAAACAATTGAACTGTACACAATGATTGTGCATGTATGTGGGGTATTGTTTTCGATCCAGTGTGCCTGTCTGTCCATGTGAACAAAACTCTTGAGAGTTTTGATCCCGTTTGGACTAAACTTGGAATGTTTGATACTTAGGATATTTCAACTAATTCCTTAAAGATAACCCTGCAGTTACTATTAAACACTAATATTATGTCATATGCCATCTCTCTATTGTTCACATGACCTTTAACCTTGGGTTACTGTGAAAGGTTAAGATCAAGGTCATAACTGTTAAACTCAACCATTTGTAAGCTAGTATTAAATATGACGGGTGGGTTGTGTGTTTGTCAGTGATAACGTGGTTCAGTTTTGGACAAAATTGAGCAAATGTCACAGAACCAAATGTTATGGTGACACTCAGTTATAAAGTATTAATTTGCATGAGTCTTTGTCAGACATGTAAGACATGAGGATTGGACTCTGAATCACTCTCATCACTCATCTTCAATTGCTTATCCTGGATTGGGTTGCTGGGGCAGCAGCTCCAGTAGGGGACCCCAAACTTCCCTTTGCCGGGCCACATTGACCACTTCTGACTGGGAGATCCCGAGGCCTTCCCAGGCCACTGTGGAGATATAATCTCTCCACCTAGTTCTGGGACCTCCCTAGGGACGCGCCCAGGGGGCATCCTTACCAGATGCCCGAACCACCTCATCTGGCTCCTTTCAATGCGGAGGAGCAGCGGCTCGACTCCGAGCTCCTCACGAATGACTGAGCTTCTTACCCTACCTCTAAGGGAGACACCAGCCACCATTCTGAAGAAACCCATTTCAGCCACTTGTATCCACAATCTAGTTCTTTTGGTCATGACCCAACAACCCTCATGACCATAGGTGAGAGTAGGAACGAAGATTGGCGGGTAGATTGAAAGCTTTGCCTTTTGGCTCAGTTCCCTTTTCATCACAATAGTACAGTAGAGCGAATGCTACGCCAGTTCTCTGGCCAATCTCACGCTCCATTGCCCCTCACTCATGAACAAGACCCCAAGGTACTTGAACTCCTTCACTTAGGGCAAGACCTCATTCCCTACCTGAAGTAGGCAATCCATCGTTTCCTGCTAAGAACCATGGCCTCAGATTTAGTGGTGCTGATCCTTAACTTAGCCGCTTCACACTCTGCTGCAAACTGACTCAGTTAGTGTTGGAGGTCACTGGCCAATGAAGCCAACAGGATCACATCATCTGCAAAAAGCAGTGATGAGACCCTGATCCCACCAAACTGAAGACCCTCCTCCCCGCAACTATGCCTCAGTATCCTGTTCATGAATATCACAAACAAGATTGGTGACAAGGCGCAACCCTGGCGAAAGACAGCTCCCACTGGAAATGAGTCAGGCTTGCTGCAGTGAACCCGAACACAGCTTTCGCTTTGTGAGTACAGAGATTGGATGGCCTTGAGAAGGGACCCCCTCACTCCATACTACTGCAGCACCTCCCACACCATCTCCCAGGGTACCCGATCATATGCCTTCTCCAAGTCCACAAAACACATGTAGACTGGAAGGGCATACTTCTAGGCACCTTCCAGGATCCTTGTGAGAGTGAAGAGCTGATTAGATGTTCCATGGCCAGGACGGAACCTGAATTGTACCTCTTCAATCTGACGTTCGACTATCGGCTGAACCCTCCTTTCCAGCACAGTGGAGCAGACTTTACCAGGGAGGCTGAATAGTGTGATGCCCTTGTAATTGGCACACACTGTGTGGTCCTCTTTTATTTAAAATATGGGACCACCACCCCAGGTTCCCACTCCTTTGGCACTGTCCCACACCTCAACATAATGTTGAAGAGGTGTCTTATCCAAGCCAGTCCCTCCACATCCAGAGGCTTCAGCATTTCTGGACGGATCTCATCAACCCCCAGGGCCTTGTCACTGCAGTGTTGTTTGACTAACACTCAGTGGTAGTTGTTTGACTGTCACTCAGTAACTTCCACCAGGGAAATTGATCTTGATCCCCCATCAGCTTCCAGCTCTTCCTCTGCTACAGAGGGCACTCCAGTCTGATGCAGGAGTTCCTGGAAGTGTTCCTTCCAGCATCCAATTACCTCCTCAGTTGAGGTCAGTGGAGTCCCATCTTTACTGGGTACAGCTTGGATGGTTCCCCTTTTCCTCTCCTGAGGTGGCGCACGGTCCTCCAGATGCACGTTGGTGCCAGCCGAAAGTCCTTCTCCATGGTTGCGCCAAACTCCTCCCTACCCCTCTGATCCAACTCGCCACCAGATGGTGATCAGTTGACAGCACTGCCCCTCTTTTCACCTGAGTGTTCAGAACATCCAGCCTCAGATCAGCTGATACGATCACAAAATCGATCATCGTCCTTCGGCTCTGGTACCATGTACACTTATGAGCAAGGGCGCAGTTTAGAACTAGAAATTGGGGAGGACAAAGTGCGAGGCCCGCAGGGCTGAGCCCATAGGCTGGGGGTCTTGGGGCCGCTTTAGGCTCTCAGAAGCCAACGGTTTCTAGATAAGCTCAGATGCATTCTGAGCATCCAGAACAGCAATTTGAATGTTTTGAGAAGACCATAAAGTGGACACCATTTGACTTATGCAATTTGAAACTGTGGATATAAATACTTTATTCTGAGAATAGCCAGCATTGATTTTATTAACATCCTGGTGTAAATAAGGTATCACCATGTGTAGAACTTGAAAAGAATGATAAGTTGAGTTTTCATTAAAAAAAACAACTGCAATGTGGTAAAATGTATTCATAAATATGTAAGAACAGGCTCTTAATTATTAACTATCGCATACTGTATTTTTTTTCTCAAGATTTGTTTTTCCATAAGTTTGAAAAAACAACAGATCATAAGTTTAGGATAAATTACTTATCATGAATTTAATTTCCACACTCATACTGAACATAATTTCGCTTGCATAGACTGATTTTGGAGATCAAGCAATAATTGCAGATGGGCTTTCTGAGGTCCCAGATAGCTTTTCTGATTTCCTTTTCTAACTTTCAGAATTTAGTACATTAGCATATGGTCCATTGATACTTATGTGTAGACACTAGTCCCTAGAGGCAACTGTTTTTGGTTGTCTCTGTCATTGCCCACCTGTGCTTTGAAGTCTCTCAGCAGAACAGTGAAGTCCTCCACTTGGAACCCCATGCATGACTCCAGTCAGGAACTCCAAGAAGGCCGAATACTCTGAACTGCTATTTGATGCATAGGCACAAACAGTAGCTTCCCTCCTGTAATCTGAAGGCACAGGGAGGTGACCCTCTCGTCTACCAGGGTAAACTTCAATGCAGTGGCACTCAGCTGCGGGTTCGTGAGGATCCCCACACTCGCCCAGTGCCTCACACCCTGGACAACTCCAGAGAAGAATAAGGTCCAACCCCCTATCAAGGCAGGTGGTTCTGGAGCCAAGGCTGTGCGTGGTAGCGAGGCCCACCAGATGTAACTGGTAACACTTTATCTCCCACACAAGCTCTGACTCCTTCCCCCACAATGAGGTGATGTTCTATGCCCCCAGAGCTAGCCTCTGCCACATGGGTCTGGTCCGTCGTGGCCCTTGGCTTTCACTGCCACCCATGGGACAGCGCACCGGGCCTCAGCGGTTCCCCCTGCG
The DNA here is from genome assembly GCF_902500255.1 of Thalassophryne amazonica. Classification (NCBI taxonomy): domain Eukaryota; kingdom Metazoa; phylum Chordata; class Actinopteri; order Batrachoidiformes; family Batrachoididae; genus Thalassophryne; species Thalassophryne amazonica. The sequence goes on along the minus strand of NC_047119.1, from coordinate 63,142,242 downwards.
GGTCACGAGCCCACAGGACAGAAATGGAAAGTCCACGTTGCCTTTTTTGGCTGAGCCCGACCGGGCTCCGCGACAAGCCTGGTCACTAGCTTCTCGCTGATGGGGGCCCTGGGCTTCCTCCGCGCTGGGTCACGTTTCCCCTGCCTCGATTGTCCATGGAGTCTTTGTGAAATATTCTTAGTCTGGCCTCTTGCCTGAGACCAATTTGGCATGGGAGACCCTACGAGAAGCACGAAGGCTCCATACAGCACAGCTCTGAGGTTCATAGGGGCACACAAACGTCTCTACCATGATAAGGTGATGGTTCCCGGAGAGGTGGACTCTGAATAACCCTTGTAGTCATGTTTCTATTTCTGTTTCCAGTAGGAGGTTTAATAAGCAATCAAGGATTACAAAAATGTGAATTTTATCATGAGCTCTGTGGTGTAAATTGCTGCTATTTATTGTGCATCGTTACACTAGTTGCTAAACTAATGGTGTGGTAAGAACAGGATATTAATTATATTACTGTGCAGTGCCAAGAAAAGTTGACATTTGTTGGTGATAATTTGTGTGTAGCCCGTTGAGAAGAAAAAATGCAAAGTGCTCAATATGATTAAACATCAAACCATGACAAATAAAACATTTCTGTTTGCATGATATAGATTTATCTGTGAAATGTTTGTTGTGTTTTCATTTCTGTAGCGGTTAGATGGCTCCATCAAAGGTGAGATGAGGAAGCAGGCATTGGATCATTTTAATGCCGACGGTTCAGAGGTGCGTTTTGTGCTTTTATGTGTGTGTGTAGTTTCTGCTGTGTTTATGTCCATACTGGAACAATGTACACTGTATGTGAATTCTTTGTTCCAGGACTTCTGTTTCTTGCTATCAACCCGTGCTGGAGGTCTTGGTATCAACCTGGCTTCAGCGGATACAGTTGTCATCTTTGACTCGGATTGGAACCCCCAGAATGACCTACAAGCACAGGCCAGAGCGCATCGAATTGGACAGAAGAGACAGGTATAAACAGCCGTCCAAAATCGAAACAGATTTCATTGACAGTGAAATTGGGGGTAAACTGCCAAGTCCTCACGTTTTCATAAGATTGGACTGGAGAATAATTTGTATTTTTTTACAGGATAAATGACTAAATTCTTGTCTTCTGATAACACATTCTGCACCTCTTCCTCTGAGAAAAAGTTTTAGTTCAAGTTTCACAGGTTTGAAATATGTATTTGCAGCAGTAACATACAAATAAATTATTAAAAAATCATACATTGTGATTCCGAGCGCCTTGGGGCAACTGTTTGTTGTGATTTGGCGCTATATAAGAAAAAAGTTGATTGATTGATTGATTTCCGGATTTTTTGGGGGTGGGGGAGGGGCATGCCCGAGTGGACATGCACCTAAAATGAAAATTTCAGACCCATCCATGATTTCTAAGTGGGAGAACTTGCAAAATCGCAGAGTGTTCAAATACTTATTTTCCTCACTGTATACGAGGGCTGTCAATAAAGTAACGGTCCTTTTTATTTTTTTCAAAAACTATATGGATTTCATTCATATGTTTTTACGTCAGACATGCTTGAACCCTCGTGCGCATGCGTGAGTTTTTCCACGCCTGTCGGTGACGTCATTCGCCTGTGAGCACTCCTTGTGGGAGGAGTCATCCAGCCCCTCGTCGGAATTCCTTTGTCTGAGAAGTTGCTGAGAGACTGGCGCGTTGTTTGATCAAAATTTTTTCTAAACCTGTGAGACACATCGAAGTGGACACGGTTCGAAAAATTAAGCTGGTTTTCAGTGAAAATTTTAACGGCTGATGAGAGATTTTGAGGTGATTCTGTCGCTTTAAGGACTTTTCACGGTGCGAGACGTTGCGCAGCGCTCTCAGGCGGTGTCATCAGCCTGTTCAAGCTGAAAACCTCCACATTTCAGGCTCTATTGATCCAGGACGTCGTGAGAGAACAGAGAAGTTTCAGAAGAAGTCGGTTTCAGCATTTTATCCGGATATTCCACTGTTAAAGGAGATTTTTTTAATGAAAGACGTGCGGACGGATCCGCGTGTCGGGACGCAGCTGACGCGGTGCGACGGCACAGGAAAAACACCTCCGTGTTGATAACCATTTGTAAAATCCAGGCGGCTTTTGATGGCTTTCAGTGGAGTGAGTATATGAGAAATTGTTTAACAGGCAGGACATGTTCCAACTTGTCCTTAAGGCTTTCAACAGAGGTGTTTTTCCTGTGGCGGAGCGTCGCGGCGGCTGCGTCCCGACACGCGGACCCGTCCGCACGTCTTTCATTAAAAAAATCTCCTTTAACAGTGGAATATCCGGATAAAATGCTGAAACCGACTTCTTCTGAAACTTCTCTGTCCACTTCGATGTGTCTCACAGGTTTAGAAAAAAATTTGATCAAACAACGCGCCAGTCTCTCAGCAACTTATCAGACAAAGGAATTCCGACGAGGGGCTGGACGACTCCTCCCACAAGGAGTGCTCACAGGCGAATGACGTCACCGACAGGCGTGGAAAAACTCACGCATGCGCACGAGGGTTCAAGCATGTCTGACGTAAAAACATATGAATGAAATCCATATAGTTTTTGAAAAAAATAAAAAGGACCGTTACTTTATTGACAGCCCTCGTATATACAGTCAGTGGTTGGCACAGTTCTGCTAACCGCTAATTATCGAAGATAATGTTTTCATTATCGGATTATCTTTTCAGATAACTTTGAAAACCATCATCGGACCAATTATCTTCCGATAAGTTTTGGTCCGATAATTTTTAGACCGCTAACATATTTTTGCAGATGTGGTAGACTAAGCTTAATAGTTACAAACATTTGTAGGGGTACTGGCCAAGTGGTTAATGCACTTGGTTTCATTGCGGAAGGTTCCCGGTTCGAATTCCACCCCTACCACATTTCTCCATGTAATGTGGAGTTGCGTCAGGAAGGGCATCCGGCGTAAAATTTGTGCCAATTCCACATGCAGATCCACCTTGGATTTGCTGTTGCGACCCCAAGTACAAAACGAGGAGCAGCCGAAGGGACTTGCTTTTTACTCTAATAGTTACAAACATTTATGAAGTCTAAAATCAGTTGAGTACCTAGCTGTTAAATGTTTTGTAATAGATCCTCTGCAAACAGAGGAGAGCTTGTTCTAGAAGAAACCCTTCTATCCTCTGCAGGCAAAGCAGAACTGGTCACAGAAAAGAAAAAAAGCTCATTTCTTTTGACCCCATACTGATATGCTGGCAATATCACCTAAGTCATCCAGAGGCATGCAGTTTTAACTTATGGTTAAAAATTTAACCAAACTATTTTCGGACAAGTTATTTAAATTAACGTCACGTCTGAAGTTTTATAAAGTGTAAATATAAGATATATGTTTTAGTTTTAAAGTAATGCACTAATTATGAAGGTTTTAGTGTGGACATACTGTGCATTATGGGTAACCTCAGTACATTCACGACAGAAGAAATGCATTTGAGACACTCTGATCAGGGTCCACATGGACAACAGCATTAAACTCTTTGTATATTGTGCCTAAAACTGTTGTGAATATATTCTCTGGGTTTATAGATGTTGTTACTGCATTTGTTTTATGTAAAAATGCCAGAAGAAGACTCTGTTACTATGAAGCCACGCTGTTGTAACACGTGCAGATTGTGGCTTGCCAAAGATTGCTGAAATAAACAGGGACATCCCTGAAAAAGATGTTGCTTGGATGGCAGCATGTGTTGCTCCAAGTCCTGGATGTACCTTTCAGAATTGATGATGTTGTCCATGCACTGACACACCCCCATACCATCATAGACGCTGGCTTTTGAACTTTGTGAAGGTAACAATCTGGATGGCCTTTTTCCTCTTTTGTCTGGAGGACACGACGTCTATGATTTCCAAAAACAATATAAAATATGGACTCATTAGACCGCAGCACACTTTTCCACTTTGTGTCTGTCCATTTCAAATGAGCTCGGGCCCAGAGAAGGCGGCGACATTTCTGGATGTTGTTGATGTATGGCTTTCACTTTGCATGGTAGAGTTTTAACTTGCACTTGTAGATGTAGCGACGAACTGTGTTAACTGACAAAGGTTTTCTGAAGTGTTCCTGAGCCCACGCGGTAAGATCCTTTACACATTGATGCCACCTGAGGGATTGAAGGTCACGGGCATCCAATGTTGGTTTTCAGTCTTGCCGCGTACGTGTAGAAAGTTCTCCAGATTCTCTGAACCTTCTGATTATATTATGGACTGTAGATGATGGAATCCCTAAATTCCTTGCAATTGAACGTTGAGAAACATTGTTCTTAAACTGTTGGATTATTTTTTTTTCATGCAGTTGTTCACAAAGTGGTGATTCTTGCCCCATCTTTGCTTGTGAACGGCTGAGACTTTTGGGGATGCTCCTTTTATACCCAGCCATGACACTCACCTGTTTCCAATTAACCTGTTCACTTGTGGAATGTTCCAAACAGGTGTTCTTTGAGCATTCATCAACTTTCCCAGTCTTTTGTTGCCCCTGTCCCAGCTTTTTTGAAACGTGTTGCAGGCATCCATTTCAAAATGAGCAAATATTTTAACATTGTATTCAAGTGAATATAGGTTGAAGAGGATTTGCAAGTCATTGTATTCTGTTTTTATTTACATTTCACACAACGTCCCAACTTCATTGGAATCGGGGTTGCAAATGAAGTAATTTAATTTTAGAGCAGATTTCTCAGTGACTCTTGAATCAAGCAAATTTAGGCATTTTTCCTTAATAAGATTAAATTACTAAAATAGTTGTGTGCTCTTGATTGAGTAACCATATCAGAGTTTTTTATTGTTCTGTGGGGTTCTGCATTCTGTCATTGTTAGCATTATCAAATACTGACATTCAGCTGCAGTTTTCCACGACATCAGTGCCAGCATATTTAAAACCCTGCATCATGCTGACTTTTCCTTTGGCATTAGTTAAAACCATCAGCTGCCGTTAGTTTTATTTACTCGCACTGCTGTAAGCTAACGATGTGTGCTCTGACAGGTGAACATCTACCGTCTGGTTACTAAGGGGTCAGTGGAAGAAGACATCATTGAGAGGGCGAAAAAGAAGATGGTGTTGGACCACCTCGTCATTCAGAGGATGGACACCACAGGGAAAACTGTCCTCCACACGGGCGCTGCCCCCTCCAGGTAGTCAAATCATACTACATGTTTCAGTTGCTCTTCCCTTTTAACAGCATTGGGGCCTTTAGCGAAATATACGCAGTGAGGAGGAAAAAAAAATCTGTGTTAAAAGTTAAATTGATATTCTTCCCTTTATGTTCTCTAATGCCATATACCAACACAGTGCAGAGTAGCTACCTAAACTCTGTAAGGGAGATAGAGTATCTCGTCAATAGTTTTACATCCTCATTGAAGACAACTTTGGATGCTGTAGCTCCTCTGAAAAAGAGAGCTTTAAATCAGAAGTGTCTGACTCCGTGGTATAACTCACAAACTCGTAGCTTAAAGCAGATAACCCGTAAGTTGGAGAGGAAATGGCGTCTCACTAATTTAGAAGATCTTCACTTAGCCTGGAAAAAGAGTCTGTTGCTCTATAAAAAAGCCCTCCGTAAAGCTAGGACATCTTTCTACTCATCACTAATTGAAGAAAATAAGAACCCCAGGTTTCTTTTCAGCACTGTAGCCAGGCTGACAAAGAGTCAGAGCTCTATTGAGCTGAGTATTCCATTAACTTTAACTAGTAATGACTTCATGACTTTCTTTGCTAACAAAATTTTAACTATTAGAGAAAAAATTACTCATAACCATCCCAAAGACGTATCGTTATCTTTGGCTGCTTTCAGTGATGCCGGTATTTGGTTAGACTCTTTCTCTCCGATTGTTCTGTCTGAGTTATTTTCATTAGTTACTTCATCCAAACCATCAACATGTTTATTAGACCCCATTCCTACCAGGCTGCTCAAGGAAGCCCTACCATTATTTAATGCTTCGATCTTAAATATGATCAATCTATCTTTGTTAGTTGGCTATGTACCACAGGCTTTTAAGGTGGCAGTAATTAAACCATTACTTAAAAAGCCATCACTTGACCCAGCTATCTTAGCTAATTATAGGTCAATCTCCAACCTTCCTTTTCTCTCAAAAATTCTTGAAAGGGTAGTTGTAAAACAGCTAACTGATCATCTGCAGAGGAATGGTCTATTTGAAGAGTTTCAGTCAGGTTTTAGAATTCATCATAGTACAGAAACAGCATTAGTGAAGGTTACAAATGATCTTCTTATGGCCTCGGACAGTGGACTCATCTCTGTGCTTGTTCTGTTAGACCTCAGTGCTGCTTTTGATACTGTTGACCATAAAATTTTATTACAGAGATTAGAGCATGCCATAGGTATTAAAGGCACTGTGCTGCGGTGGTTTGAATCATATTTGTCTAATAGATTACAATTTGTTCATGTAAATGGGGAATCTTCTTCACAGACTAAAGTTAATTATGGAGTTCCACAAGGTTCTGTGCTAGGACCAATTTTATTCACTTTATACATGCTTCCCTTAGGCAGTATTATTAGACGGTATTGCTTAAATTTTCATTGTTACGCAGATGATACCCAGCTTTATCTATCCATGAAGCCAGAGGACACACACCAATTAGCTAAACTGCAGGATTGTCTTACAGACATAAAGACATGGATGACCTCTAATTTCCTGCTTTTAAACTCAGATAAAACTGAAGTTATTGTACTTGGCCCCACAAATCTTAGAAACATGGTGTCTAACCAGATCCTTACTCTGGATGGCATTACCCTGACCTCTAGTAATACTGTGAGAAATCTTGGAGTCATTTTTGATCAGGATATGTCATTCAAAGCGCTTATTAAACAAATATGTAGGACTGCTTTTTTGCATTTACGCAATATCTCTAAAATCAGAAAGGTCTTGTCTCAGAGTGATGCTGAAAAACTAATTCATGCATTTATTTCCTCTAGGCTGGACTATTGTAATTCATTATTATCAGGTTGTCCTAAAAGTTCCCTAAAAAGCCTTCAGTTAATTCAAAATGCTGCAGCTAGAGTACTGACGGGGACTAGCAGGAGAGAGCATATCTCACCCATATTGGCCTCTCTTCATTGGCTTCCTGTTAATTCTAGAATAGAATTTAAAATTCTTCTTCTTACTTATAAGGTTTTGAATAATCAGGTCCCATCTTATCTTAGGGACCTCGTAGTACCATATCACCCCAATAGAGCGCTTCGCTCTCAGACTGCAGGCTTACTTGTAGTTCCTAGGGTTTGTAAGAGTAGAATGGGAGGCAGAGCCTTCAGCTTTCAGGCTCCTCTCCTGTGGAACCAGCTCCCAATTCAGATCAGGGAGACAGACACCCTCTCTACTTTTAAGATTAGGCTTAAAACTTTCCTTTTTGCTAAAGCTTATAGTTAGGGCTGGATCAGGTGACCCTGAACCATCCCTTAGTTATGCTGCTATAGACGTAGACTGCTGGGGGGTTCCCATGATGCACTGTTTCTTTCTCTTTTTGCTCTGTATGCACCACTCTGCATTTAATCATTAGTGATCGATCTCTGCTCCCCTCCACAGCATGTCTTTTTCCTGGTTCTCTCCCTCAGCCCCAACCAGTCCCAGCAGAAGACTGCCCCTCCCTGAGCCTGGTTCTGCTGGAGGTTTCTTCCTGTTAAAAGGGAGTTTTTCCTTCCCACTGTAGCCAAGTACTTGCTCACAGGGGGTCGTTTTGACCGTTGAGGTTTTACATAATTATTGTATGGCCTTGCCTTACAATATAAAGCGCCTTGGGGCAACTGTTTGTTGTGATTTGGCGCTATATAAAAAAATTGATTGTATGATTGATTGATTGATAATATTTGTTGGCCTGAGATATGAGACATTGGTTTGATATTTTGTAACTGACACACTATAGAATAGCTATATGCCATTCAGAACCAAAGTAACTGAAGATGACTTAGGTCAGGATAGGGAACTGTGGGATGAACTGCTTGGTCTTTTGCCAGCATGACCCAGACCCGTATAAGCATCAGAAAATTTATGAATGAATGCCTGAATGAAAGAACTGGAGTATGAATGTTTTTTTTTCTTATTATTGCACAGTAAATGCATGCATGGCACAGTGCACCAACTCATCAAATGTAGAAACCAATTAATCACATCGTGCAGATCAGTTGTATGTTATTGACCACAAAGTAACATTTGGATCAGTGTAACTTATGGCTGATCTATATATATTTTTTCACACTCTGGACATCTACAGCACAGACGGGGCGAACTGCTGTGCAGTGTGCATTTCCTGTGCTCTTTTCCTTTGCTGCACAGAGCAAAGAGGAGTGCACACAACATTCTCTGGTTCTGAAAACGCTTCATCACATTTATACATTTATGACACAGCAATATCACTGTCTATCATCATATAGTTTATGGTCAGCTTAACTTTTTTCCTTGCTTGCTTTGAAGTTTCACTTCTTGACCTCGTTCTCCAGGAGTTTTCCACATGCTGGGCGTATGAAAAGGCGTCATCAACTCACGTACGAGGTCTGTGAGAAAAGTATCGTACCTTTTTATTTTTTTCAAAAACTATATGGATTTGATTCATATGTTTTTACATCAGCCAAGCTTGACCCTTGTGCACATGCGTGAGTTTTTCCACGCCTGTCGGTTGCGTCATTCGCCTGTGGGCAGGCTTTGAGTGAGCACTGCTCCACCCCTCTCGTCGTCGTTTCATTGCGAGGAAATGGCAGAATGATTTGGGCTTTTTTTCCATCAGAATTTTTTCAGAAATTGTTAGAGACAAGCAGCTGGAAACTATTCGAAAAATTTATCTGGCTTTCGGTGAAAATTTTACGGGCTTCACAGAGAATAAGGACTGTTACTACAGCTTTAAGGACGCCCCACAATGGCGCTCCGAGCCGCCTTCGAGAGGCAGAAAACACCACATCATTTCTAAACGGATCGCTGTGTGGAGCTGGGACCGTCGTGAGCAATATCTCTGGTTATCACAAGAGCTGGACATCAGCCATTTTCCGGCAGATTTCACTTTTAACAAGAGATTTTGTCATGAAAAGCCGCGCGGCAGGCGATCAACCGACAGGCGTGGAAAAACTCACGCATGCGCACGAAGGTTCAAGCTTGGCTGATGTAAAAACATATGAATCAAATCCATGTAGTTTTTGAAAAAAATAAAAAGGTCCGTTACTTTTCTAACAGACCTCGTACTCACCGTTGGAACGCTTGGGGCTGATTTAATCACAAATAGAAAATAAATCACAAATAACTCACCTGTTTATGTCCATTTTTGTCTTTTTCTCATTCATTAAATGTGTTCCTTGTAATTGAATTTAATTTTGCGTGGATGGTTAACCAACTTTCTTTAAGGGGGGGGAGTGATGGTCGGCCTTGGGCTCTCCGACAGGAAAATATGGTATATTGTTTATATCCCACCATGATAAATTCATACCTGCCATGGAGACAATTTCTACAAATATATATGTAACGGTAGGCTATGGCCCATCCCTACCCCCATTCTCAGTGCGCATCTGGAGTTTCATCAGGAGGGAAATCTGTCAGAAAAATTTATTCAGTTGAAAATAAATTAGCATAGCCTTGACTCTCTCCTGATTGTGGCTGTTTGTGTTTTGGTTTTATTTATATGGCAGGTTTTGGAAGCATTAGACAAGCCTGGAATGTATACAGTTAAATTTTGGTATCATGAGTGTTTGGTTTTTGTTTTGTTTTCCTGCAGTTCAGCACCATTTAATAAGGAGGAGCTGTCTGCCATCTTGAAGTTTGGTGCTGAGGAGCTTTTCAAAGAGCCAGAGGGTGAAGAACAGGAGCCTCAGGTTTGGCATTATTCTGGACAATAATCATTATTATTTGGTGAGTTTGTATTTCAGTAGCTTGTTCTGCTCTGTAGGAAATGGACATTGATGAGATCCTCAAACGAGCTGAGACCAGGGAGAATGATCCGGGACCTTCCACTGTGGGAGAAGAGCTGCTGTCTCAGTTCAAGGTAAAATAAATAAATAAATCCTCACATATTCTATAGGCACATGGGAATTTCACAGATTTCCATGGATCAAGTGACTGAAATGTCCATCTCTGACTCTTGCATATTTGTTAACAAATGGCAGGGAGCGTAGGAATCTTATGGCGGCCGTGATGGCGCCTTATTCTGGCTGTAATGCTATGAAGAGTTATTGTGCACCTGTGGAGTGAAATGATGACCAGCATAACTGTATTTTGTCTTTTATTACAATCGATACCCTCTTGTAATCTAAACATGATGTGAATGTTTTAAGCTGGTATGCTGAATTTTGTTAACTGGTTATTGGAACTTTGATATTATTGAGTATATTCAGTGTCTTCTCAGACATGCGAGGAATCACCATGTCTGCTTTAAGTTAAATGAAAAATATGACCTTTAAAGTTTTTAAGACTTTGTTGTTGTTCTCTGATTAAGACATACCTTTTACTCGTATTTTCGTTCTAATACCATATCAGGGTATGTGTTTCTTAATGTGTATAATGTATGAGCCACCTCCATCCATATCCCTGAATATATTACTTGTCAAGCCAGCAGATGTGTGAAAGTGTTTGGTTTTTTTTTTTTTCGTTCAGTCATGTGTCTTTACCCTCCATTCAGATTTCTTGTTTGACATCAAAGCCGGTGTTACTTTTATTTCCTCCATGACCTACATAGGTGGCCAACTTCTCCATGATGGATGATGAGGAAATGGAAATCAACTCTGAGCGCAGCCATCGGAGCTGGGACAACATCATTCCTGAGGAGCAAAGGAGGAGGATCGAAGAGGAGGAAAGACAAAAAGAGTTGGAGGAAATCTACATGTTGCCACGCATGAGGAATTGTGCAAAGCAGGTAAAGAAACGGATGCGCCAGTGAAATGTTTCAAGTCGAGTATTTAGTCTAAAACATTTTCTGTGGAATTTTACTTAAACTCAGAATTATTGGATTATACAACCTCAATTCCAATGAAGTTGGGGCATTGTGTGAAATGTAAATAAAAACAGAATACAATGATTTGCAAATCCTGATAAACTTTGTTTTTGTGCAAACATTTGCCCATTTTGAAAAGGATGCCTGCAACACATTTCAAAAAAGCTGGGACAGGGGCAACAATACTCAAAGAACACCTGTTTGGAACATTTCACAGGTGAACAGGTTAATTGGAAACAGGTGAGTGTAATGATTGGGTATAAAAGGACCAAAAGGCTAAACACCGCCATGAAAAAATAGACAACAGTTTAAGAACAATGTTTCTCAACGTTCAGTTGCAAGGAATTTAGGGATTCCATCATCTACAGTCCATAACATAATCAGAAGATTCAGAGAATCTGGAGAACTTTCTACACGTAAGTGGCAAGGCTGAAAACCAACATTGAATGCCCGTGACCTTCAATCCCTCAAGCGGCACTGCATTAAAAACAGACATCATTGTGTAAAGGATCTTACTGCGTGGGCTCAGGAACACTTCAGAAAACCATTGTCAGTTAACACAGTTCGACGCGACATCTACAAGTGCAAGTTAAAACTCTACCATGCAAAGTGAAAGCCATACATCAACAACATCCAGAAACGCCGTCGCCTTCTCTGGGTGGACAGACGCAAAGTGGAAAAGTGTGCTGTGGTCTGATGAGTCCACATTTCAAATTGATTTTGGAAATCATGGACGTTGTGTCCTCTGGACAAAAGAGGAAAAGGACCATCCAGATTGTTCTCACCGCAAAGTACAAAAGCCAGCATCTATGATGGTATGAGGGTATGTTACTGCCCATGGCATGGGCAACTTACACATCTGTGATGGCACCATCAATGCTGAAAGGTACATCCAGGTTTTGGAGCAACACAAGCTGCCATCCAAGCAACATCTTTTTCAGGGACGTCCCTGCTTATTTCAGCAAGACAGTGTCAAGCCACATTCTGCACGTGTTACAACAGCATAGCTTCATAGTAAAAGAGTGCAGGTACTAGACTGGCTTGCCTGCAGTCCAGACCTGTCGCCCATTGAAAATGTGTGGCACATTATGAAGTGCAAAATACGACAACGGAGACCCCGGACAGTTGAACAACTGAAGTCGTACATCAAGCAAGAATGGGAAAGAATTCCACCTACAAAGCTTCAACAATTAGTGCCCTCAGTTTCCAAACGCTTATTGAGTGTTGTTAGAAGGAAAGGTGATGTAACAACAGTGGTAAACATACCACTGTCCCAACTTTTTTGAAACGTGTTGCAGGCATCCATTTCAAAATGAACAAATATTTGCACAAAATCAATAAAGTTTATCAGTTTGAACATTAAATATCTTGTCTTTGTGGTGTATTCTATACAAATAATGAATGTTTATAAGTTTAATGGTACGAATATTTCATGAAGCAAAAGCTGGAACATACCATTCAACTGTGCTTCGCCTCGTTGAATGGTATGTTAAATATTCGTTCCATTTAAAGAATGTAAAAAATTCATTATTTGTTTTATATAACGGCTAAAATAGATCCTTGTCCTTTGACATTTTATTAATTTATAAACAACAGAAAAGGGACTTACATTTTGGTGTTCCACTGCTGCTAAAGTCCAAATTATCATGTGTTGTCAAGTGATGCTGTGCACTGACTTTCGACTTCCATTAAAAAAAACAAAAAATTGTGTAGTTCCTCAGTCCAGCCAAAAATCACATCAGTGTTTCATGTGAACAGGTCTTAATGCATCCAGACAGTTTATAGCAGAGTGGATTTTGTGTGTATGTGTGTATGCTACAAGAATTAGCAGCGTCAGTTAGCTCAATTAAATCATCGTGTCGTTGTCCCGCGTGCGCACACACACACGCAACCGGGTCAGTCGACTGTGTACGTCAGTGGTTTCCAAACTTGGAGCAGGTGGGATGAACTCATCCCACCTGCTCCAAGTGATGTTAATCGGTGAAATCACCTGCTGAAGTCAGTGGCTGCAAAGAAAACCTGCACCCTCTCTGCCCTTTCTGGAATAGTTTGGAGACCACTGGTGTACGTCCTCAGTGCAGTGAAAAAAAAAATTGCGTCAGAAATGAGTCCACCTTTTCATTCTTTTTTCCTGTTCACAGCCTCCAAGCAGCACAGTGCATTTGTTGTGTGTGTGTCTTACAAGAATTAGCAGCGTCAGTTAACTCAACCAAATTATGTCTCGGGAGAGTCGTCTCCTGTGTGCACTCACACACGCAACCTGGTCGGAGCTTATGTGTGCATGTACTACCAAAAAGACTGTACACCCTCAGTGCAGCGAAAAAAAAAAAATCTCATCAGAAATTAGTCCAGCTTTTCATTCCAACTTCCTGCCTCCAGACAGCACAGTCTTTTTTGTGTGTGTGTGTGTGTGTGTGTGTGTGTGCATGCGCACGTGTGCAGAGTGCAGTGGTACCAAACATATGGAACCAAATTTGCACTCTAAATGGAACCAAGCTGCACTCTAAATGCAACGCAACACAAATGGGATGAATTAATCCATGTCATGTGACATACAAAGCACCAATCAAATGACAAGAATCCACTCAGCCGTTATATAAAATTGAATATGTTGAAGAGGATTTGCAAATCATTATATTCTGTTTTTATTTACATTTTACATTTACAACCTTGTGAGATCCTGTGTTCACATACAGAGAGAATTGTTTGGGCTTTTCCTTCCTTCCTTTCTTAGTTCCAAAATCTAATTCCTGTTCAAGCTTGGCTCTTAGGAAGTTGAGCTTAAAGCCACAATTTAAGGGGCATGAATGTGTGTCTTATCCAGACTTGATCACCATGGTAATGTATGCTGCAAAGTTAACCTGGTCCATATTCAGTTATATTTAAATTTTTAGCCTAATTTGACTATAGAAAGCACTGCATTTTCAATTAAATACAGTCTGTGCCGATTGCTTGAGCCATATGAACCAGAAAAGAAATAAAATAAAGCTGCTGATCTTATGGATAATTGATTTATCATGCTGTTGAATGTCAGCAGGGCTTCTTTGCAGCCTGTTTTGATTGATGCTGAGGTTTTTGACTGTTTTTACTGAGCTGCTCTCTGGAATATCCTGGGAATTCTTGGGCTTCCCAAGAAACTGCCTGACACCATAAGCAGCCTGTACATAGGTACTGAGCAGAGTGGGGGAATTTCTAACGTTTTTCAATTAATTCTAGCATCTGTCGGGGATACGCTACAGCACCGACCCTGTTCATTGCTGGCATGGACTGGTTATTGGGTAGGGATGGTTTAGGAGCCTTTGTTGGCCAGCAAAGGTTTGCTGACCTTGAGTTGGCGGATGATGCTGTGATGTTTGGATGACCTGATTGCAGCACTTGTGAAACAATGTTTGTGATTGCCCTGGATCCAGTGTCTTCAAGGGGACTTAATTGGACTTTTTTTAATACATCATGTAAAGATGTTGGCCCGTTTGTGAATTCTGGTGTTTGATCACAAATGAGCGTAACAGAGCAGAGTATCATTTTGTGGGCTTGATCACAACAGGTCTGTACTTAATTTAAGATCACAAAACAGGCAGTTTTTCACAGTTTGATCTATAAATCCATGCTAATAACTGACTGTTCTCGATAACAGAGGGTATGTGTAGGAGCTTAGAATTTGCTGATTGTTGGTTCTCTGTGCTTTTTGTGTTTCTTTCATCAGCTGTTGCACCATATGAAGAGTTGTCATGTAATTGATCTTTGTTTGAGCAGATAAGCTTTAATGCTCACAGCAGCCGGTTGAGCCGGAACAGAAGATACTCGGGGTCCGATAGTGACTCCACTTCAGACAGAAAGAGGCCAAAGAAACGCGGACGACCTCGGACCATTCCACGAGAAAATATCAAAGGGTTCAGTGATGCTGAGATCCGAAGGTGAGTACGTTGCCTATCAGATGACTTAAAATTCACTTCCTCTTAATAGTTACTCCACACTGACATTTCTGTGCACCACTTCCAGATTCGTCAAAAGTTATAAAAAGTTTGGGGGACCACTAGAAAGGTAAGCTACATCTGTGTGTGTTTTTTTTCCCCCTAGTTTTTCCTCTTTAATTCTAACAGTTTAACATACAGCTCTTGTTTATGAATTCCTTTCTTTCTGTGCTCAGGTTGGATGCTATCGCTCGTGACGCAGAACTTGTGGATAAGTCGGAATACGACTTGAAACGTTTGGCAGAGACGGTTCATAACGGTTGTTTGAGAACGCTTCGGGAAAACCCCTGTGGGCCTGAAAGGAGCTCAGGTAACCAAATTATTTTCTCTACAGGATAATTATTACACAATTTTATTTTTTAGTTATTTTTTGTGGTGTGCAAGCCAACTTTACAAAAAAAAAAAGAACCCAAAATGAATTGCACAAGTAGTCATTTAAAAATAGATATGGCAGGAGGGTAAAATAAGCAGAACCAAACAAACTGCTCAGTTGCTTTCCAGACCGTGTTGGGACTGGGTTCCAGCCCACACTGTATTCTGTGTCCTGTTTTTATTGGTGTTTGCTGCTCTGGGCAGCACTGTAAAGTCCATGGCTACAGTTCGTGTTTGCTTATTTTAAGGAGGCAGGAGAGGGAAGGTGAAAGGCCCCACCTTCAGAATCTCTGGTGTCCAGGTGAACGCCAAACTTGTTATTTCCCATGAAGAAGAGCTAGCTCCACTCCACAAGGCTATTCCTGCTGACCCAGAGGAGAGAAAAAAGTAAGTCTCGGTGTACATTCTACGATGCAAGTTCACGTCGTCTCTCCATTGGCTACGATAGCAGTGTTTGTAAACATAATCTTTTCCAAAATTGCTGGACCAATGGAGCTGAAACTTGGTGTATATTTTCCTACCTATGAGGACACCAAAGTTTGTTTGAGATGTACCGATCCGATTTCAAATATGGCCGCCATGGCGGCCATCTTAAAAATCTCATATATCGGCATTTTTGCAGCAGTTGAGCTGCCATTTGCTACATGACTAGCAATCAGCAAGCCACAAAACATATCCGAAAGGTTTTGTGAAATTTTTAATTTTGCCGTTTGTGACCCCCTGGACTGTGATCACTTTTCCAGTTGCCCACTTTTCCAGTTGTCACTTTCAACATCTTCTTCTGCGAAACTGCTAAATCAATGGGGCTGAAATTTGGGGCACTTGTCCCTACCTATGAGGACACCAAAGTTTATTTGAGGTGTTCTGATCTGATTTCAAATATCACCACCATGGTGGCCATCTTGAAAATTGCATATAAGACCATTTATCAGCCATTTATGCAGCATTTAAGCTGGAATTTGACACATGGGTAGAAATCTGCAAAGCCAAAAATGAAATCTGATGTTTTTTGTGAATTTTTAGTTCACCTGGGTCAAAGGTGTGGTGGGTTTATGTCATTGGTCATCTGTCTATGGACATCAGCGGCAGCGTGTGTAAACCTTTACTTCTCTGAAACTGCTGAGCCAGTGAAGCTGAAATTTGACATAAATGTTCCGTTCTATAAGGACACCAATGTTTGTTTGAAGCATTCCAATCCAATGTCAAACATGGCTACCATGGCGGCCATATTGAAAATGCCACCTAAAGCCATTGGGGAGCAGTTTCTAAAGATATTCAGCTGAAATTTGGTACAAGCATAGCTAGTAAGTAGCTCCACAACATATCAGATGAGTTTTTTAAGATTTTAAAACTTTGACCTTGATATGACCTTTGGAATTTGGCGGTGCTCACTTTTCTAGCTGAAACTGTGATGTCTTGTATCATCCAGGTGAGCCACATGCCTGTGGCACTATTTTGTTTGTTTTTGTTTTGTTTTTTTATAGTTCGTATTACTTATCTGTCTCCCCCAAACGTTGTTTTTTTTTTTAATTAGGCGGTCTCATCCATCTTTGTGCTGTACTTTTCATAAAGCACATTTTGCCAAATACATGTTCTGTTTTTTGTTAGGTACATGATTCCTTGTCACTCGAAGGCAGCACATTTTGATATTGAGTGGGGGAAAGAGGACGACTCCAGCCTCCTCATTGGAATCTACGAGTATGGATATGGCAGCTGGGAAATGATCAAGATGGACCCTGACCTCAACCTCACACACAAGGTGAGTTCTGCCAGAATGCACTAAAAACGAGCAGGAACTATTGATGGGGTGGACGTGGTCCTGGTTGTTTGGGCTGCTTTTGACTATGCACTCTCAGGGAGAATAACACTGGGTATTATGACATGGAATGCTCCTGTCTCGATTCTTCTGTCTCTTGTATTAATGAGTATCATGTTTTTTTTTGTTGTCTGCTTGCCAATGAAAGAACACATCATGACAACAGAATTTAGTTCCCATAATTTTTGTCTAGATGACTGAAGAATCCCCTTCCCACACTTGCATAAATGTCTAATCTCAAAACAAAATATTAAGCTAGTTTTTCTCTTCAGAAAACACTTTCTGAAGGGACGTGGAAGATCAGCGACATTTGTCAGAGTAACAGTCATAAGAACAGGAGACCAGCTGTTTTATTATTGGCATGTTAATGCAGTTTTTATTGTTCTCAGCTTCTGCCCGATGACCCTGACAAGAAGCCACAGGCCAAGCAGCTCCAGACGAGAGCAGACTACCTCATCAAGTTACTAAGCAAGGACTTGGCCAGAAAAGAAGCACAGAAACAAGCGGGCACAGTAAGTCTCACCAGAACTAAAGACCGGTTTCTTTTGCATCATTAAATAAAGTCAAAAATATCCATGTGCCTTCTGTCTGAACAATGTTTCCTGGGACCTATGCCATCTCCTCATTAAAATTCAGGACCGCCCTCTCCATGTTGCACAGTCGGACTAACTGCGTCGTGACCGCATCACACAACACAATGCCATCAGAGTCAAACTTGATATCCACAAGGAGAAAGATCTTAATGTCTGGTTTTTAGTGGTGGGAGGACATCGTAGCACCCAGAACAACCTGTGCAGATGCAGACAGGTGGAGGATTCCCAAACCCTATGCAGAAAACAACTTAAAAATACCATTGAGAGTTTTCGAACAGTTTATCAGTAGTTATGCTAGTAATGTGTTATAAACCATCTGACAGCATGCGTTTACTTTTCTCTGCCAGTGTCAAAATTAATGTCTGCTTAAGTACTTTACATTGATTTTCTGCCACCTTTCTGGGTCGCGTTAGCAGCAGCTCATCCCACAGTTCCCTATCCTTGGCAGAGTCCTCTGACTATTCCTGGGTGATCCCAAAGCATTCCTAAGCCATTCTGGGAAATATAATCCCTCAAGCGTGTCCTTGGTCTTCACTGAGGCTTGCTCCCAGTTGGACGTGCTTGGGCGACCTCCCTAGGGAGATGACCTGACAGCATCCTCGCCAGACGCCCAAACCAGCGGCTCTACTCTCAGATATTCGAGCCTCTCACGTTGTCTCAGATATCCAGTGGAGGAACCTCATTTCAGCCACTTTTCTCTGCAGTCTTGTTCTTTCCAAAGCTCATCACCATAGGTCAGGAGCATAAATTGACTAGTGACTCAAGAGCCTCGTCTTCTTGTTTGTGTACCTTTCTTACTGTCCGTGTCCCATCTCGTTTTGTCTGTGCTTCTCTTTACAATGTTTTTTTTTTTATGTGGGTGGGGGATGGGATCTAAAGCAAGATCTCATTCAGCAGAGCCTGTGGTTTGAACGGTGGGTAAATGACTTTGGACACTGCAACGTGTCATTAATATTTCAAACAAATGAGCAAGAATAAAATGCTCAAATTAAAGAGGATTATAAGACTTGACAAAACTCTTAGACAAATTATAAATTATATATCTTTAGTTTTTGTTTTTTTCTGGAAAGATATATAAATGACAGCCACCTGTGCGTTGGCAGAATTGGATTCAACTTAGAGTTCAAACCAAAGTGGGTTTGCAACAACAATATCTAGTGAGGAGGTGGATAAAAATAGCAATGTGCAAACTACTTAAGTTTTGTTTAAAGGACTGCGTGAACTCATTAGGGGTCCAAGCCCAACATGGGCTCTCTCTCTCTCTCTCTCTCTCTCTCTCTCTCTCTCTCTCTCTCTCTCTCTCTCTCTCTCTCTCTCTCTCTCTCTCTCTCTCTCTCTCTCTATATATATATATATATATATATATATATATATATATATATATATATATATATATATATATATATATATATATATATATATATATATATATATATATATATATACACACTCAACAAAAATATAAACGCAACACTTTTGGTTTGGCTCCTATTTTGTATGAGATGAACTCAAAGATCTAAAACTTTTTCCACATACACAATATCACCATTTCCCTCAAATATTGTTCATAAACCAGTCTAAATCTGTGATAGTGAGCACTTCTCCTTTGCTGAGATAATCCATCCCACCTCACAGGTGTGCCATATCAAGATGCTGATTAGACACCATGATTAGTGCACAGGTGTGCCTTAGACTGCCCACAATAAAAGGCCACTCTGAAAGGTGCAGTTTTGTTTTATTGGGGGGGGATACCAGTCAGTATCTGGTGTGACCACCATTTGCCTCATGCAGTGCAACACATCTCCTTCGCATAGAGTTGATCAGGTTGTCAATTGTGGCCTGTGGAATGTTGGTCCACTCCTCTTCAATGGCTGTGCGAAGTTGCTGGATATTGGCAGGAACTGTTACACGCTGTCGTATACGCCGGTCCAGAGCATCCCAAACGTGCTCAATGGGTGACATGTCCGGTGAGTATGCCGGCCATGCAAGAACTGGGACATTTTCAGCTTCCGAGAATTGTGTACAGATCCTTGCAACATGGGGCCGTGCATTATCCTGCTGCAACATGAGGTGATGTTCTTGGATGTATGGCACAACAATGGGCCTCAGGATCTTGTCACGGTATCTCTGTGCATTCAAAATGCCATCAATAAAATGCACCTGTGTTCTTCGTCCATAACAGACGCCTGCCCATACCATAACCCCACCGCCACCATGGGCCACTCGATCCACAACATTGACATCAGAAAACTGCTCACCCACACAACGCCACACACGCTGTCTGCCATCTGCCCTGAATAGTGTGAACTGGGATTCATCCGTGAAGAGAACACCTCTCCAACGTGCCAAATGCCAGCGAATGTGAGCATTTGCCCACTCAAGTCGGTTACGACGACGAACTGGAGTCAGGTCGAGACCCCGATGAGGACGACGAGCATGCAGATGAGCTTCCCTGAGACGGTTTCTGACAGTTTGTGCAGAAATTCTTTGGTTATGCAAACCGATTGTTTCAGCAGCTGTCCGAGTGGCTGGTCTCAGCCGATCTTGGAGGTGAACATGCTGGATGTGGAGGTCCTGGGCTGGTGTGGTTACACGTGGTCTGCGGTTGTGAGGCTGGTTGGATGTACTGCCAAATTCTCTGAAACACCTTTGGAGACGGCTTATGGTAGAGAATGAACATTCAATACACGAGGAACAGCTCTGGTTGACGTTCCTGCTGTCAGCATGCCAATTGCACACTCCCTCAAATCTTGCGACATCTGTGGCATTGTGCTGTGATAAAACTGCATCTTTCAGAGTGGCCTTTTATTGTGGGCAGTCTAAGGCACACCTGTGCACTAATCATGGTGTCTAATCAGCATCTTGATATGGCACACCTGTGAGGTGGGATGGATTATCTCAGCAAAGGAGAAGTGCTCACTATCACAGATTTAGACTGGTTTGTGAACAATATTTGAGGGAAATGGTGATATTGTGTATGTGGAAAAAGTTTTAGATCTTTGAGTTAATCTCATACAAAATGGGAGCAAAACCAAAAGTGTTGCGTTTATATTTTTGTTGAGTGTATATGTATATATATATATATTTCTTTTCTTTTTCGTTTCATTGTTATTTTTCTCCCACTAAGTGCAATGCTTGAGCCTTGACCATACAAGCTGCAGAGGTGCCAGATTCAACACTTGGTACAAAACCCTGTATGTAATTCAGACACAAAAAATTGAAGCAAATCCACCTATAGGGGGCACTGTAGCAGCACATTTGCTCTTTATTTAACACTTTATTTTACAGAATTGCACTTTAGTAAGACCATTTTCACCAAGATAGTTTTTTTTTCCACAAATTAGAAAAATATGCAAAACTAACTTTTTGAGATGCAACCCAGACTGTTGCTCTGATCAACACCAAACTTTGCACACAGAGTCTACTGGACCCCAGAAGCTTAAGATATTAAAATGAGCTTGATGGACCATAATCTACATGAGAAATAAAGGACAAACCCGTAACACAGAAAGTTGGACTTACCGTTGTAACGTGACTACGATCTGCACAAAACGTACGTGGCTGATGCTGAATAGTACAGAGGTGCAGCCTGATTAAAATACTTTTGACTGGGCACTAGGGGGTACCATCAGCCTCTGCAATTTATATCTCAAAATTGTCTTATCGGAATTGTACCAACTCTGACATGGATAATTTTGGGATAGGTCTTACTTGAAATGCATAATGCATATTGTTGAAAGGGGTGTGGCCTATTGCCTTTCTAATTACAAAAGTGGGCATGGCTCACACCATTCAACCTGTTGAGCTGAAATTTTCTGGGATGATAGGGCCACAGCAAAAGTGACATTTTTTTTTACCACCAGGTGGTGCTATAATGAAGAAATGCATTTTCTTAAATTTTTTGACAAGAACTCCAAGGTGGAACAACACACCTTCAACATTCACAAAGCCACAGATTCCTTGGAGTGTGACATATCTTCTGATATAGGCCTCAGCCATTTTTGTTTTTCAATTTTTACACAGTATTGCAAAATATGCAAAACCTTTCAAATCTATCTCGTCCCAAGCTGTCACTTTGATCAACATCAGTCTTTGCAAGTGAAATATATGGTCCATGAGGAGCTAAAGTTATTAAAATGAGCTTGGTAGGTCAAAAGCTGCCAACTTTATAAAGGAGATCCTACTGCAGGGAGCAATCAAAACAAAATCTTACACATCTTCACAACTTTACTTGAGATAACCATGAGACTTTGCACAATGATACATATTCATGAGTAAAGGTAGTCTTACCAAATTTGGTAGGCATAAGGTCACAAAAATGGTGCAAAAAAAAAAAAAAAATAAAATACATGCACTGAATTGCATTAAGTTCACTTTGTTGTAGTTGTGGATCACATCTGAGTTGAATCTGACAATTTGGTGATGACTGCATGAAGTGGGCATGCCTCATTATGCAAATGACACTTGAATGACACTCCTCTATTATGCTATTGGGTGCTGGTGAGACAGCATAAAGAAGAGGGATGCTGGACAAGTGGACAGGCTGGTGAGGAAGGCAGGCTGTGTTGGTGGCACTGAACTGGAGTGTCTCACAGCAGAGAGAAGGACCCTGTACAGGATGGTGAGAGTCACAGGTGTTAGTGGATGTGCTGAAAAAGAATGGACGTCTTGTCTTGGTTGAAGTTTGTTCTCTTGATGGCAAACTTGGCATGATAGCACTGTCCGCCACACTGGTCTATGGGTCAGGCCCACACAACCAATATTTGAAATGTTAGCAGCCACATGGCCCTGGCTGGGGCTCAGGAGGCAGTCCTCATATGGGGCTTGGACCCCATGTATACCTGCTGGCAGGTCTAGTTCTGATTTGTGGTCATTGTAGAGTTCTAAGATTGATAAAGTAGTTCCTGTAGGCATCTTCACTGATGACGATCACTGGTAACGATTTGATGATGTCTCTTGAGGGTTTATGTCAAAGAGTGATGTGATGTAACAAGCATTTCTCACTAAGTCACTCAGCTGTGGCTCATTATTGTTTGTAGGCCAACTCACGAAAGAGGAAACCGAGGAGCAAAAAGAGCAAAACTGTGAAGCCAACAAAGACAGAAGTGTTGAGGAGTCCATCTGTAGATCCTCTATCAGACACAAGGTCGGACAACGATGAGGAGGAGGAAGAGGAGGACGAGGAGGAGGAAGAAGAAGAAGAAGAGGAGGAGGAGGAGATAGACGAAAAGGTAATTCAAGCTTTTCTGCGCTCTCCCAGAGAAGGCTTCTGCAGGCTTGTGCACTTCTGGAAAAGCGGGCATTCCAGGTTTTTTGATTATTGCTTTTGTTAATTGTGTGATCCTTATGTTTTTTATATATATATATATATATATATATATATATATATATATATATATATATATAAAATATGGGGGGGTTGGTGTTAGGGTCCCTTTATTCAGAGAGTGGTGTCAACATGGCGCTATTTTGGAACCTCCTGTGCCGAATGACAAAATTAACCTTTTATGTTTTTAACTTTTTTTTTTTTTTTTTTTTTTTTTTTGTTAATCTTTATCATGTAACCACATTTTGGAACCTCCTGTGCCGAATGACAAAATTAACCTTTTATGTTTTTAACTTTTTTTTTTTTTTTTTTTTTTTTTTTTTTTTTGTTAATCTTTATCATTTAACCACATGAAGAGTTCAGATGCAAAACCCAGTATCTCAAAAACCATGTACTTGGCTGTCAAGGGGACCATCAGTGTGCAAAATATGAAAGAATTTGAACAAACTGCTTTCATTTTTTTTGATGAAAGTCTGTGCATTTCCAAATATGATTTCTTTAAATCTCCATTTTCAACTTCATTTTTCTCCATTTAAAAAAATATATATCGGGTCAGTCACAATCAAGGTGTCTAAAGGTGTGTCACCTTAAGACAAAAATCAAAGTAAGTATTTTTCTTTGAATTGAGACCCATTATGAAGACCAATGTCTAGTGCAATATAATCCAAAATTTATTCATGTATCTCTTTGGTTGTTCCTTCTCTGGAAGACGAAGTTTCAGTTTGGCTCTATATCTTTGCATTGTTTGACGTACTCGTTCCCTCTGTAATTGCATTCTTTCTGGATCCTTCACATTTCTTCTCTCTCCTTCTGTTTTTTTATTCTGTCCTTTTCTTTGATAGCCTCATGTCTAGCATGGTCTCCAAGAATCTTATTCCCTATATTTTCTTGTTCGTTCTTTCCCTGATGCACCTTTTTAAGTTCTTTCTTCATTTACACCACCACTGCTGGTGTTTGGTGTTTTAGCACTTAATGTGCAAGTTCTTTTGGGCCTTTCCATGTTTCTATCAGTCCTGAACAAACAATACTTCATCCAGATTAAACTATTTGCAGATTAGATGAACCTAAAACAGACAAAATGTGAAATTGGTTGATGTGGTTAATTTGGAACTTTTGTGTAGAGTCCGTGACAAATCTGAATTAATTTGTCTGATTATGTAACTGTCCCACTCACTATTTAAATTATAGGACTAAGTCAGATTTTGGTGTTTGTAAAACAGTATCCACATAGACAACATTACAGCATCTTATGATTAGTATATTTTATTAAAAAATAGTGTGCTTTGTGTTTAAAAAATAATGGTTGAGCCAATTTTAGCGATATGTATTCTGAATTTTGAGACGTCTATTATACTACACCACAATTTATCACTCTGGAGAGTGTTGAATACCACAGAGGGTTGATCTAAATCAAAATGTGTAGGATACTTTCTTCTATTGTCATAGAATCATCCATGTACTATTTTAAAACTATATGTCACGGACTCTACACGTGTAGAGTCCGTGACACAGTGCTACCTATAGCCTTCATCATAACAGGTATAGGACCTAATTATTTATTCCATTCAACTTATATCCTCTAATTATCCTAACATAGGACAGTAAAACTACCTAAGTTACATTCACCATGACATTATTTTTAAATATAGGTATGTCACGGACTCTACAGGATTTTCTGAACATCTGAGACCATGCAGTGCGATCATCGCCAAAAACAAAATATTGCTCTGGCTGCATTAAATCTTTTTGTTTGTTCTATTTCATTCCTCCTGACCGCCAGAGGGCGGTGCTTTAGCACCTGGATAACTACATGTGCGCAGCACAGAGGTCGAGAATATATACCAACAAAGTCACACCATTGAATGTGACCTGGGTGACGTCACTGGTTGTCTTTATATACCAGATGCACCCAGCGCTCGCTTCTTTTCTACATTCTCGCATTCTTAGAGGTTGAGAAAGCATTTAGCTGCGATTGCCGCTCTCGCTTGTAGCCTCCCAACCCACCTTCGGTTGGAGCTAGGTGCACTGCACACGTCCTCCAGAGGCTGCGAGACACGGCTTCACCGTTTTTTGTATTCTTTGATGCCTGTCGTGAGTACACCTTCCTAAACGCCGGGTGCGCGCCTTTGCCGCTGCCCTGCTGGGTATTTTCCTCTGTGCACATAAGCTGTGTTGTTTCGATGAAAGCTGGCTATTTGTTTAGTTGTGTCACTAACCCCGTTAACTACGTGGTAGTGTGTGTATCAGAACCAGTATAGTGTACTGTGTTGGGCTTGGCGTGAGTGTTTTCCACTCCTTGAAGTACTTCATCTGCACTGCCGCCATTTGCTAAGTTTAACAGCTCTGCTAGCAGCTAGTGTTGTCGTCGTTGCTCTAAGTGACTTAGCACTTGGGCTGTGAGTTTTTCGGCTGTGTGCATCGTGTTATTACTGTGGCTGTGAGTGTTTCACGCTCCGGGCCTTGTATTAGCTTTTACACTGTGAGTGTTTCACGCTCCGTGCCTCGTGCCGAGTCTGCGGCTGTGAGTGCTTCACGCTCCGTGCCTCGTGTCAAGTCGACGGCTGTGAGTGCTTCACGCTCCGTGCCTTGTGTTACTATTTACACTGCGTGTGAGTCACGCTTTGTCTTTCCATTTGTAACCATCAGGGCTTGCGTTAGCCATCTGCACGCAGTCGAATGTCGAAACGTTGACTTCTGAGTTTGCTCAGATTAAGTCCTTGCTTCTGAATCTGCAGCCTAGGGATGCAGTGACAGTTCCTGTTGTCCCTAATGAGGCTGATCAGACCAATGTAGTTACTCAGCAGGAGGAAGATGTTGTGTCTATTGCTGCAACTGATTCCTTGTACATGACAAGTGACATAAACTGTGTGGAGGATGAGGATGAGAGGGGTCTTTCTCCAAGCCATTCATTAGTGGGCTCTCATACCTCCGAGGCAGAGTCCATGCCGCAAACCAGACCTGGACTATCCTTTGTCAAGCAAGCTGTTCAGTTGGCTTTATCTAGGCTTGGGGTCGACAATCCCCCTGCGGAAACCACTGCTTCAAGTGCCTTTTTCAAAGTCACTCAGAAGTCTGAGTTCAACGTTCCAGTTTCACAACCATATATCGAGGAGCTCCACCGATGTTGGGCGGACCCCAAATCATTGACGCAAAGTCTTAGTGATGCCTCACTCCAAACCTTTGCTTATATGTCCAGAGAGCTTGGCAGACTGATGTCAACCCTTACCATCACTAGACGTCAGGTGTGGCTTGCGCAGTCCCCCCTATCCGAATCCTGCAGAGGCACACTCCGTTCGCTGCCGGTTCTTCCAGGCCAAGTATTTGGACCTGCGGCCCAACAAACTTTGGAGCGTGCTGTTGAGGCTAGTAAATCTCGGCAACAGTTTGTTGACCTACACCAGTCTTCCAGACCTCAGCCAGTCAGACGTGCTACAGCTTTTCACTCTACATCCAGTCTTCCGCCGACTCCCAGAGCTGCACCTGCTTTTGCAGTTGAGGGCCAGCTCTCCAAGCAGCCTGCCCTTCCTGAGCCTACGGGCAGACCCCCGAGAACTGAACGGTTTCACAGAGCATCCAGTAATCGCGCCCAGAGGTCCTCAGGGATGCGAGGCAGAGGTGGTTGGGTCTGACTGCCAATGCTTGGCCCCCAGCCGTTTTTCACAAAATCAACTCAGCCACTGGGAGGCTCAAGTTCAAGACCCATGGGTCATTTCAACCTTGTTCGAAGGTTACAGAATTCAGTTCAGATGTCGTCCTCCAAAGTTCAATGGGGTGAGGATGACTGTTGCTTCCGACTTGGTGCAGTCTGCTGCCGTACAACGGGAGATTTTGGAACTCCTGGAGAAGGGGGCCATAGAGCCAGTTCACAGTTCAGACCAGCTCAGGGGGTTCTGTTCAGTTTACTTCCTTGTTCCAAAGAAGGATGGCAGCTTTCGTCCTATCCTCGATCTCCGACGTCTGAATCGTTATATCAAAGTGCTGCAGTTTCACGTACTCCGCACAGTAGACGTCCTTCAAACTATCACACCAGGAGACTGGTTCACAAGTGTCGACTTAAAAGATGCCTATTTCCATGTGCCAGTGGCACCTCATCACAGGCAGTTTCTCCGCTTTGCTTTCGAAGGTCAGGCATACCAGTTCAGGGTGCTTCCTTTCGGCCTCTCTCTCGCCCCTCGTACATTTACCAGATGTATGGCTGCAGCACTAGCCCCACTGCAAGCTCTTGGATTAAGAATCCTACCCTACTTAGACGATTGGCTTGTCTGCGCTCCGACTCAGGAGCAGGCGCACAACGACACAGCTCTTCTACTGAACCATGTCTCTCATTTAGGACTCACAGTGAACTTTGCAAAGAGTTCTCTTGTTCCCAGTCAACAAACGACCTTCATCGGCATTGCCATCAACTCCCTGACTATGACTGCATCGCCATCCCCGCAGAGAGTGGACGATGTAATTCGTCTCGTCTCACACATTCAACGGGCTGTGACGCTGCCTTTTGGTTTGCTGCTGTGGTTGATGGGCAAATTGACTGCAATGTCGCTGAACCCGATTGTGGTCCAAATGATCTGGCAGAAATATGGTGCAGCGGAAGTAGACCTTTTCGCTTCAAGCACCTCGACACATTGCCCACGATGGTACTCCCTCTTGGAACCAGACAGCCCGCTGGGGCAGGATGCATTGGCTCACCCGTGGCCGGATTGCCTCCTTTATGCCTTCCCTCCTCTCCCGCTGCTGATGTTGACACTGCACAGGTTTCCCATGATTTACAAACTCCTCGAGGGAGAACCTTGGGCTCTCCCGGAGAGGAAGGATTTGTCACAGCTACAGGGGAAGATTTGGCACCCTGACCCAGAACGCCTTCAACTGTATGTGTGGCCGTTGAGGGGCCAGACTCCTTGTTAAGTTCTTGTGACCAGGCTGTTGTTCAGACTATCCTTTATTCACGTGCTGCTTCTACCAGGGCTTTGTATGACAACAGATGGAAGCTGTTTGGGCGGTGGTGTGAGAAACAAAAGTTAGACCCGGAGCATTGCCCTGTGCCTATTCTCCTCAAATATTTACAAGAACTGCTGGAGAAAGGACTTTCTGTTGCTACCTTGAAGGTTTATGTTGCTGCAATCTCTGCCCGGCACGTCTGCCTTGATGGCCGGTCAGTGGGTTCACACCTCTTGTGTTGTGTTGCGATGGAATTCTGACGGATCTGGGGTTACGCTGTGGCCTAATCCGTCCTTTTTACCCAAGAGAATTTCAACTTTTCATGTTAACCAGCCAGTTTCCTTGGCTGTGTATGTCCCGCATTCTGATCCAGGATTATCTGCTTCAGGTTCCCTGTGTCCTGTCCGAATGTTGAAGCAGTACATTAGTGCGACTGCCAGGATCCGGAAAACGGATGCCCTGTTTGTGTGTTACGGTGATCACAAAAGAGGCTGTGCTGTCTCAAAGCAGCAACTCTCGCAGTGGGTTGTGGATGCCATTTTACAAGTATACACGTCCAGAGGTCTTCAGCCTCCTAAGGTTACGTGCCATTCCACCAGAGGGGTGTCCACCTCCTGGGCTGCACTGAGAGGTGTCCCTTTGAGTGATATTTGTGCTGCTGCCACGTGGGCTTCGTCCTGTACCTTCGCCCGCTATTACAGACTGAATGTGGCTGCTCCTCCTGCGGTGACTTCGACGGTGTTGTCTGCCTCCACTCCCCACTGCTGATGCAAGGTGAGTGTGACTCTTCGTGACCTTGTTGGTATTAAGTCATCCAGGTGCTAAAGCACCACCCTGTGGCAGTCAGGAGGAATGAAATAGAACAAGAGTTACGAATGTAACTACGGTTCTATGAATTCCGGATGACCGCCAGAGTTGCTTGTCACTCAGTCTTGCGAGTTCATTCCGAAAAGAAGCGAGCGCTGGGTACGTCTGGTATATAAAGACAACCAGTGACATCACCCAAGTCACATTCAATGGCGTGACTTTGTTGGTATATATTCTCAACCTCTGTGCTGCGCACATGTAGTTATCAAGGTGCTAAGGCACCGCCCTCTGGCGGTCATCCGGAATTCATAGAACCGTAGTTACATTCGTAACTCTCGTTTTTTTAGACACCCTTGAGACTTCAAATAACATTATTTAAAGACCAAAGGATGACTTTTTATTGTTTTCATTCAGCATTTCCATTTAATATTGTCTTGAAAATGAAATTTTACAACGGTGTAACTCATTTCTGTAAAACTATGTAGCTGTCTCTTGGATCACCTGAAATTGATGAAATTTTCTGAAAATAGAAAACAGATATTTGTTTTTATCATAGAAAAACATTTACATAAAAGAATACCACACCTTTATTGTTATACAATAAAACATGCTGCATCAGTTTTAAAGTGACACAGAATAATGCCTAATTTCATTTAAAAATGCACCACATTTCTGGTCATAACTTGTTAAATATTAGAATTAATCAAACCATTTTTTCGGCAACATGAAGTTTTTTTTTTCATATGCAGATGCTGAAAGCAAAAGTACATCTTCATGACATGATTTAGTGTTTTTGATATAACATCTGTATGCAGGAGGCCTGAAAAAACCCGCTTGTGTGCCGTGGTTTGCTGCTGTATCAATTGTGTTACATTACTAAGCCTTATATATTGATTTATAACACAAACTGTCCAAAGGGGTAATAGAGATAAGTGTAAAGATGACTGAACCTAGCATCAGAGCAGTAAATTGATCAGTCCATGTGAACGTCGCGCAGAATGCTGCTCCGTTCAAGTACTGTCAGAAATTACAGGACTTTTTTGTTTCAAACTCAGCAGTTGGGTGTGGCAGGAGCGTGGTTTTGTTTTATTTTTGGTAAAAAAAAAAAAAAAACGTATCCACACAAATGATTAATTCTGGCCTCTATAATGTGCCTGAGCCCAGTGAAGCAGACCCCCCCCACCCACATAAAAAAAAAAAATCCAAGCAAACAGGCTGTAATTTACGACGGTACATGAACACAGCAGCAGCTATCTGTGCTGTGTTCACATGGACTGATCAATTTACTGCTCTGATGATATATTCAATCATCTTTGCACTTATATTTATTCCCCCTTTTGACAGTTTTGTGTTATAAATCAATATATATGGCTTAGTAATGTAATACAGTGATACAGCAGCCACCATAGCACACCAGCGTTTTTTTTTTTTCAGGCCTCCTGTACACTCCTGCAGTATAATTATATATAATAACTCATATAATCGGCTCCTGCCTGTCCTGCGCCTTTCAGTCCAGCTATCCAGAAATTTACCTCTGCCGAGCCACCTAACGTCTGTGTGCAGCAGATGTGTGTCTCCTGCAGCTGCGACTAGAATAAATGCATCCCCAGGCTCCTGGCCTGAACAGAGCACTGCAGTCTTGTTCGCCACATTTGTCACTCTTCATATTTATGGACCATGAATCATTGTGCTATTCACCGACTTTTCAATTCCTGGACTTTTCGAGTGAGCAGAGGGGATTTAGCCAGGTTAGCATTAGAAGTTAGCATCTTATTTCTTGTGCATCGTCTGAAATGCTGCTCCAAATTCCCTTTCTTCAATAAAGCCACATTTACATTGCAGATAAGACAGATGGATTTGCCATTTAAATAAATAAAAAATAATTCAGGATGAAAATTATAATTTTTCTTACCCACCATAGAAGAAGAGCGGCATCCTTGTTGGTGCATTGCTGCCACCTGCTGCATCAGTCTGTTATACCAGCACTAAATCTTCTCGAGTCCAGTGACAGATTTTTTTTTTTTCTTCATGCGATTGACTGGAACTCGATCGACTTGTTGGGTACGCCAGACATACAGTAACACATCCAGGTACAGGCACTATCAAAATAAATATAAAAAATAGTTAAGCTATCAACTTTACAGAAATTTACAATTTATGATGATTTATTTAATTCATTTAAAGCCTGATTTATGCTTCTGCAGCTCTGTAACTCTGTGTCATGACTTAGATGTGTATGACAGTTGTAAAGTTTACCGTCTCTGGATTATGCTTTATTCTGGATTATTTTGACCCTCAACAAGCTTTTCTTTCTACAATCATCACTTCTGTTTCAAAGGTAAGCTATACAATTTCCTCTTTTTTTTCTTTTTCACATTCACGTATGTATGGCAGACTTTTCTGCCATACATACGTGAACCCAAAATGTAATCAGCATGCGCACTGCAAAAACTATTAAAATATGATGGCAGGCGAAAGAGTGAAAGCAGAAAAGTGTCAAATCACAGTCTTCTGAGGTGTCTGATTTAACAGGTGCAAGCATGGTGTAAAAAAAAAAAAAAAATCATCTTTAATCATGGAAATGACTCCGGTCCCACATGCGAGGGGTTTTTAATGGAAATACATTGAGATCGAAAGGGACATTTTATCCGATGTGAGCGAAAAATCCGTTATACAAAACCTATGTGGTGTTTTTTTACATGGAAAACAATACAAAAACATTGGGTCTTTTTTTTGTCCGGTGACTGTGAATATCCGGTTTATACAACGACGGTTTAGGTGAGTTTTACTGCACGTGAGACTGAGCAATAAATTTACCTCTCAAAACTTTAACGATGAAGTCGCTTCCATCCTACACGGCTGACTTTATTTTCCCAAATTTTTCTTCTGTTCGGCTTTGAAGGGAATCTGTACATCTTGAAGCCCTTTTTGTGTCTATTTGTGCCTCCAAATGTACAACAACCCGGCATTTTCAGTGAATAAATAGATAAAATAGCTGGATTACCATGCAGACAGATTAACAGTGAATGCTATTTTGGCCCTAAAATGGCATCATGAGTCTCGTGACCTTTCCCCCCCGACTGGTCATGTCGCTGCTCTCTGAATTAAGGGGCTCTCATTTATGTCCCTCACACCAGGAGTCTTTCTTCAGTGTGCTTTTTGGTTTCAGGATGTGACACCAGTGAAGCTGCCAAGCCGAAGGGCCCGAACAGACAGGGTGATGGAGAAGGAGCCTGAGCAGGAGGAGGTTTCTTCACCAGGGGAGAGGGACCTAAAAGTAACAGAGATCAAAAGAGAAATAAAGGAGGATGATGGTTGGGATGTGACAAAAGAAGCAAAGCCACCGGAACCTGTACACAAACAAGAGGACATCTTGGAAAAAGTAAAATTCTAACTATATCGAGAAAAAAAATCCTTTACGAAAGGGAACCCTGCTAGCTAGTCTGGTCTCGTCTTTAAAAATGAAATAACAGCAGTGAATGTTCTAACTTTAAATAACAGCAGGGATAAGGAGTCTAAATGTTATCATTTCCTTTGTAGAATGATGCGGTTGAGATGCGAGAACGGATTAAAAAAGATGCTGATATTCCAGTTCACATAACGGCTAGCGGAGAAAACGTACTGCTGTTGGAGGAGTCTGAGGAACTGGACCAGAAGACCTTCAGTGTGGTAAGTTACACTGATAAGTTGTCAAAATCCTCTCCCGGGTCTTAAAATGATTGATTGACTAATCCAACCACAAATGGATTAGATTACCACAGTGGTATTTGGTGACTAAAATGAGATCAGATGGACCTCGAATTGTTTAAAAACAGTGAAGAGAATTTGTCTTTGAATGTTGCAGTGCAAAGAGAGGATGCGACCAGTGAAAGCAGCTCTGAAGCAGCTGGACAGACCAGAGAAAGGGCTGTCTGAGCGGGAACAGCTGGAACATACAAGACAATGCCTTATCAAAATTGGTGATCACATCACTGAATGTCTGAAAGAGTATTCAAATCCTGACCAGACCAAACACTGGAGGAAGTACGTATTTATTCTCATTATCCAGAGCGACATTACAGAAGCACAATGTTCCTGTCATCAGTCTGTGAAGATATTTGTCACATTCAAAAACTACACAGATGTTTCCAGTTGATAACCAGGCCAAATGCAGAGCTTTCAGTGACTACTTGAATGTGGATTGGTCAGCACAGTTATTTTGCTGCCAGGCTACAGTGTAAGCTAAAATTAAAATACATTGCAGACTGTGCAATTTGTGAAGAAAGTGATGGGTGATTTTCTTTGCAGTGAGGTGAAAATGACAGGAAAGCAAAGCACAGCTGTCAGTGTGTGCACGGTGACATGTTCACATATTCACTGTTTGCTGCTCTCTTTAAATCTCCTCTAGAAATATAATGTACATCTGTAATCCCATGAAAAGCATGACATAGTCTTCAGCACAAGACAGTTTTCAGATGATAACATATACATTTTTAGCTTTGCAATATCATCTTGTTATAACCACAGATAATAGCGCATAGACTGCACAGAGGGCCGTTGTGAGCATGTCATGTCTTGGACCTGTGTTCAGTGTTGCTTGTAATCTGCACAAACCACTAGCCTACTATGACAGACAAGTTTAGACTGTTGTTGTGAACATTTGAGCTCTGTTTCCTCATTATTTAATCGGGAATGCAGTCCAGGCTGACATTTGGCAATGGGAGGCTGGTTCTCTGTTGGACCTTTTCAATGAAAGTTTACTTTCTGGTTGTTAAGTAGGACCTCCTTCCTTAATGATGTATAGTCTAGATGATCTGACTCTTCTTTATTTTGCATAATAATAGATTGTAAAGTTCCTTGTGGCACCAATAATCCTTTAAAGATGTGCCTATTGTTGAGATGCAAAACTTTGCTGTTGTTGCCTCATCTTATCTGTGCATTTATTGGCACTTTTTTACAGGTAGACTCTTCAATAATTACACAACGGGTAAAATAAGTGTTGAACACGTCACCATTTTTCTCAGTAAATACAACCCCTGGCAAAAATTATGGAATCACCGGCCTCGGAGGATGTGCGTTCAGTTGTTTAATTTTGTAGAAAAAAAGCAGATCACAGACATGACACAAAACTAAAGTCATTTCAAATGGCAACTTTCTGGCTTTAACAAACACTATAAGAAATCAGGAAAAAAAATTGTGGCAGACAGTAACGGTTACTTTTTTAGACCAAGCAGAGGGAAAAAAATATGGACTCACTCAATTCTGAGGAATAAATTATGGAATCACCCTGTAAATTTTCATCCCCAAAACTAACACCTGCATCAAATCAGATCTGCTCGTTAGTCTGCATCTAAAAAGGAGTGATCACACCTTGGAGAGCTGTTGCACCAAGTGGACTGACATGAATCATGGCTCCAACACGAGAGATGTCAATTGAAACAAAGGAGAGGATTATCAAACTCTTAAAAGAGGGTAAATCATCACGCAATGTTGCAAAAGCTGTTGGTTGTTCACAGTCAGCTGTGTCTAAACTCTGGACCAAATAAAAACAACATGGGAAGGTTGTTAAAGGCAAACATACTGGTAGACCAAGGAAGACATCAAAGCGTCAAGACAGAAAACTTAAAGCAATATGTCTCAAAAATCGAAAATGCACAACAAAACAAATGAGGAACGAATGGGAGGAAATTGGAGTCAACGTCTGTGACCGAACTGTAAGAAACCGCCTAAAGGAAATGGGATTTACATACAGAAAAGCTAAGCGAAAGCCATCATTAACACCTAAAGAGAAAAAAACAAGGTTACAATTGGCTAAGGAAAAGCAATCGTGGACCTTGGATGACTGGATGAAAGTCATATTCAGTGATGAATCTTGAATCTGCATTGGGCAAGGTGATGATGCTGGAACTTTTGTTTGGTGCCGTTCCAATGAGATTTACACTCAACAAATATATAAACGCAACACTTTGGTTTTGCTCCCGTTTTGTATGAGATGAACTCAAAGATCTAAAACTTTTTCCACATACACAATATCACCATTTTCCTCAAATATTGTTCACAAACCAGTCTAAATCTGTGATAGTGAGCACTCCTTTGCTGAGATAATCCATCCCACCTCACAGGTGTGCCATATCAAGATGCTGATTAGACACCATGATTAGTGTACAGGTGTGCCTTAAACTGCCCACAATAAAAGGCCACTCTGAAAGGTGCAGTTTCATCACACAGCACAATGCCACAGATGTCGCAAGATTTGAGGGAGCGTGCAATTGGCATGCTGACAGCAGGAATGTCAACCAGAGCTGTTGCTCGTGTATTGAATGTTCATTTCTCTACCATAAGCCGTCTCCAAAGGCGTTTCAGAGAATTTGGCAGTACATCCAACCAGCCTCACAACCGCAGACCACGTGTAACCACACCAGCACAGGACCTCCACATCCAGCATGTTCACCTCCAAGATCGTCTGAGACCAGCCACTCGGACAGCTGCTGAAACAATCGGTTTGCATAACCAAAGAATTTCTGCACAAACTGTCAGAAACTGTCTCAGGGAAGCTCATCTTCATGCTCGTCGTCCTCATCGGGGTCTCGACCTGACTCCAGTTCGTCGTCGTAACCGACTTGAGTGGGCAAATGCTCACATTCGCTGGCGTTTGGCACGTTGGAGAGGTGTTCTCTTCACAGATGAATCCCAGTTCACACTGTTCAGGGCAGATGGCAGATAGCGTGTGTGGCGTCATGTGGGTGAGCAGTTTTCTGATGTCAATTTTGTGGATTGAGTGGCCCATGGTGGCGGTGGGGTTATGTTATGGGCAGGTGTCTGTTATGGACGAAGAACACAGGTGCATTTTATTGATGGCATTTTGAATGCACAGAGATACCGTGACGAGATCCTGAGGCCCATTGTTGTGCCATCCAGGAACATCACCTCATGTTGCAGCAGGATAATGCACGGCCCCATGTTGCAAGGATCTGTACACAATTCTTGGAAGCTGAAAATGTCCCAGTTCTTGCATGGCCGGCATACTCACTGGACATGTCACCCATTGAGCATGTTTGGGATGCTCTGGACCAGCATATACGACAGCGTGTAACAGTTCTTGCCAATATCCAGCAACTTCGCACAGCCATTGAAGAGGAGTGGACCAACATTCCACAGGCCACAATTGACAACCTGATCAACTCTATGCGAAGGAGATGTGTTGCACTGCATGAGGCAAATGGTGGTCACACCAGATACTGACTGGTATCCCCCCCCCCCCAATAAAACAAAATTGCACCTTTCAGAGTGGCCTTTTATTGTGGGCAGTCTAAGGCAAACCTGTGCACTAATCATGGTGTCTAATCAGCATCTTGATATGGCACACCTGTGAGGTGGGATGGATTATCTCAGCAATGGAGAAGTGCTCACTATCACAGATTTAGACTGGTTTGTGAACAATATTTGAGGGAAATGGTGATATTGTGTATGTGGAAAAAGTTTTAGATCTTTGAGTTCATCAAATGGGAGCAAAACCAAAAGTGTTGCGTTTATATTTTTGTTGAGTGTATAAAGATGACTGCCTGAAGAGAACATGTAAATTTCCACAGTCATTGATGATATGGGGCTGCATGTCAGGTAAAGGCACTGGGGAGATGGCTGTCATTACATCATCAATAAATGCACAAGTTTACGTTGATATTTTGGACACTTTTCTTATCCCATCCTTTGAAAGGATGTTTGGGGATGATGAAATCATTTTCAAGATGATAATGCATCTTGCCATAGAGCAAAAACTGTGAAAACATTCCTTGCAAAAAGACACATAGGGTCAATGTCATGGCCTGCAAATAGTCCGGATCTTAATCCAATTGAAGAAAATGGTCCATGACAAGGCTCCAACCTGCAAAGCTGATCTGGCAACAGCAATCAGAGAAAGTTGGAGCCAGATTGATGAAGAGTACTGTTTGTCACTCATTAAGTCCATGCCTCAGAGACTGCAAGCTGTTATAAAAGCCAGAGGTGGCGCAGCAAAATACTAGTGATGTGTTGGAGTGTTCTTTTGTTTTTCATGATTCCATAATTTTTTCCTCAGAATTGAGTGAGTCCGTATTTTTTTCCCTCTGCTTGGTCTAAAAAAGTAACCGTTACTGACTGCCACAATTTTTTTTTTTTCCTGATTTCTTATAGTGTTTCTTAAAGCCAGAAAGTTGCCATTTGAAATGACTTTAGTTTTGTGTCATGTCTGTGATCTGCTTTTTTTCTACAAAATTAAACAACTGAATGAACATCCTCCGAGGCCGGTGATTCCATAATTTTTGCCAGGGGTTGTACATTTCTGCTATTGACATGAAATTTTCACCAGATGTCAGTAACAACCCAAGTAATCTACACATGCAAAGAAACCAAAACAAATAAATACAGAATTTAAGTTGTATGTAAATTAATATGAAATGATACAGGGAAAAGTATTGAACACACTTACTGAAAGTTATTTAATACTTCGTCCAAAAGTTGCTCAAGGTGTGATTTTGGCCCATTCTTCCACACAAACAGTCTTCAAATCTTGAAGATTCCTCGGCCCATTTCTCTGATCTCTAATCTTCAGTTCTTTCCATAGATTTTCTATTAGATTCAAGTCAGGTGATTCTAGCAGCTTTGTTTTCATTCTCTGAAACCAATTGAGAGTTTCCTTGGCTGTGTGTTTGAGATCTGAAATGTCCACCCTCGTTTTATCTTCATCATCCTGATCAATAGCAGCAGGTTTTTATCAATAATGTCTTGGTACATTTTTCCATTCATCCTTCATTTATGTGAAGTTTTCCGGTGCCGTCTGCTGAAAAACAGCCTCACACCGTGATGTTCCCATCTCCAAACATCACTGTTGGTTTGGTGTTTTTGGGCTGATGTGCAGTGACATTAAATGGTGTGTATTATGACATCCAAAGAGTTCAGTTTTGGTTTCATCTGAACAGACTATATTCTTCCAGTATTTCACAGGCTGGTCTAAAGGTTGTTCAGCAAACTTTAAACAAGCTTCAACATGGTTTTTCTTGAGCGTTCATACAGGCCATTGCGGTTGAGTGCATTACTTATTCTTTGCTTTGAAACAATTCTACCTGCTAATTCCAGGTCTTTCTAAAGCTCTCCACAAGTGATCCTTGGCTCTTGGACAACTCTCCTGATAATTCTTGTCAATCCTCACTTGGTCGTGGCTGGTTTATGATAAAATGATGATCTTTCCACTTCCGGTTTATGGCCCCAACAGTGCTCTCTGGAACGTTCAGAAGTTTAAAAATCCTTCTGTCACAATACCATCAGTATGTTTTGTACCAATAAAGTTGTGAAGATCTTGTCAAGATCTTTGTTTTTACCCATCATAAGATGATTTTTGTGTGACACTTTGGTAATGAGACACTTTTTTTTATAGGTCGTCAGGACTGAACTAGCTGATATTAATTTGCACTAATAAGGGGCAGGATTGCGTTCTAATTACTGATAGATTTCAGTTGGTGTCTTGGCTTCCCGTGTCTTTTTGCACCTCCCTTTCTTCAAGTGTTCAATATGTTTTCCCTTTCTCATTTCACATTGTTACACATAATTTCTGTACTTACTTTTTTGGTTTCTTTGCATGTGTGGATTACTTGGGTTGTTACTGATGTGGTGAAAATTTCATGTCAGTAGCACCTTTAGGAATATATTTACTGAGAAAAAATGGGGTTGGGGTTTTTCAGTAATTATTGTCTGGCTTTTGCCTTACAATATAAAGCGCCTTGGGGCAACTGTTTGTTGTGATTTGGCGCTATATAAATAAAATTGATTTGATTTGAAGAATGGTGACTTGCTCAATAGTTATTTTACCTACTCTATATTCATTCCCCGGTTGTTTGCTGTCCTCTTGTAATGGCTTGATGGCTCACAGTTTGGGAACCCCTGTGCTGTATGAGTTGAGCAATGAATGTACCACAAACACTGTGAAATACTGAATAATCCACCAAGGACTGTGTTAAACCACATTGTTTGTGAAAATGACAGATTGCTGTAACTGCATTGCTCCTTTGTTTTACAGAAACTTGTGGATATTTGTTTCCAAGTTCACAGAGTTTGACGCACGAAAATTACATAAACTCTATAAACATGCAATCAAGAAGAGACAAGAGAACACCCAGGTACTGCAAGACCCTGTAATAAATGCATCATCCTGTAATCATTTTGTAAAATCTGATGATGATGATGTGAATCTACAGGCGGTGGACCAGAACACTAGAAATACAAACATCCACAGCTACAAACACGCAGGTACACTGTGCTGTTGTATACAGAATGTAAACTGATCACTGAATTACTGAAGTAGCTGGTAGCTGAAGTGTCTCATCTTGTTCCTCAGATATTGAGAGGCTAAAGGACATGTCTCATCACGACGACAGCAGCAGAGACAGCTACAGCTCAGACCGGCATCAGCCTTCCAACAGATACCATGAAAGCAGCACAAAGGAGAGACACAGCACAGAGCAACACAGAAAGACCACAGGAGGAGAGTCCAGGAAAAGACCCTATTCCACCTTCAGCAACGGCAAAGACCACAGAGATCACTACAGGCCGGACAGCAGGGACAGAGACAGACAAGACAGGTAAGACACCACCCTCACCGAGACTAACGGGACCCGTCTTGAAACACACAAACAGCACTGATTCATTCTGTTTTAGTCAAACAAAGATCAGCAAATCTGTCGTGTCTGTGATTAGTGCAAATCAGAAATGTTTTATGTTTGTCTATTTGAAATGGGACGATGCATATTAATGAACATTATGTGTAAATATGCTGGATTATAACTGCAGGATGCTAATTTCCATCCGTAGTCCCAGTAACATAAACAGACCAAGACCTCACAACATACCAAAATAAATTAATCATGACAGAAAAATGATTAAAACAGAATATATATACAAATCAAAATCAAATCAATTTTATTTATATAGCGCCAAATCACAACAAACAGTTGCCCCAAGGCACTTTATATTGTAAGGCAAGGCCATACAATAATTACGGAAAAACCCCAACGGTCAAAACAACCCCTGTGAGCAAGCACTTGGCGACAGTGGGAAGGAAAAACTCCCTTTAACAGGAAGAACCTCCAGCAGAACCAGGCTCAGGGAGGGGCAGTCTTCTGCTGGGACTGGTTGGGGCTGAGGGAGAGAACCAGGAAAAAGACATGCTGTGGAAGAGAGCAGAGATCAATCACTAATGATTAAATGCAGAGTGGTGCATACAGAGCAAAAACATAAACACTCAGTGCATCATGGGAACCCCCCAGCAGTCTAAGTCTATAGCAGCATAACTAGGGATGGTTCAGGGTCACCTGACCAGCCCTAACTATAAGCTTTAGCAAAAAGGAAAGTTTTAAGCCTAATCTTAAAAGTAGAGAGGGTGTCTGTCTCCCTGATCTGAATTGGGAACTGGTTCCACAGGAGAGGAGCCTGAAAGCTGAAGGCTCTGCCTCCCATTCTACTCTTAAAAACCCTAGGAACTACAAGTAAGCTTGCAGTCTGAGAGCGAAGCGCTCTATTGGGGTGATATGGTACTATGAGGTCCCTAAGATAAGATGGGACCTGATTATTCAAAACCTTATAAGTAAGAAGAAGAATTTTAAATTCTATTCTAGAATTAACAGGAAGCCAATGAAGAGAGGCCAATATGGGTGAGATATGCTCTCTACTTCTAGTCCCCGTCAGTACTCTAGCTGCAGCATTTTGAATTAACTGAAGGCTTTTCAGGGAACCTTTAGGACAACCTGATAATAATGAATTACAATAGTCCAGCCTAGAGGAAATAAATCCATGAATTAGTTTTTCAGCATCACTCTGAGACAAGACCTTTCTAATTTTAGAGATATTGCGCAAATGCAAAAAAGCAGTCCTACATATTTGTTTAATATGCACATTGAATGACATTTGGTGAGGTGGGGATGGACCAGTTTTTTGCCTGTGTTGTTGACATCCATGATCCAGGTGGAGCTGTGGAGCCTTTTTTTTTTTTAACCCAGGCTGTATTTTTAGACGTTTTGGGTTCATCTTTTTACTCAGATGCTTTCTGTGCATCTTTTTCAATGAAATGGAAACACTGTTTTTTTGTATGTTTTGCTATTTGTTTGACCTGGGGAATAACAGGTGAAAAAGTAAATGCAGCTTTTGATATTTACAGCTCCTACAGTCTGTTAGCAATGACATTTTCCCACCGAATAGTTGAAATTCTCCCTCAGCTTCATTTGAATGATGAAGTTTGGTTTCCTCCAACTTAATGGCTCCATGCTACCCAGTATTAAAACTCAAGTCCTCAAAGAACCTACACCTTGAGGGAAGAGCTGGTGTGATAATGTTAGAGAAGGTGTGGAACTTAAACAACCTATAGAGGTGCATCTAAAAAAAAAAAAAAAAAAGAGAGAATATTGTGGAAAAAGTTCAATATATTTTGTCCAGTATTTCTATTGATTTCAGGGCCGCAGCGATCTGCACATTCGCTGGCTGTTGCCAGAGCGCCGCTATCTTGGTTAGTGTCTAATAACCAGACATAAATACAAATCAGTGTGGGCATGATCAATGCTTTCAAGAGTTTCACCATAAATCTGCATTTTTTTTGTGCTGTTACTGTGCCGTTACATTTATTCAAACTCAGTCCCACATTTGTACAGCCAATATTTGTCAAATACAGAAGAGGATCAGACTGTTTATATAATAGACTTGAATGAATTTGTTCGTCCCAGTCCAGATAGAAAATAATACCATCAGCTTGTCAAACACACTATGTCTGCCACGACACGAGGTACTAGTCTGAGCCTTAATTAATTTCATTATGAAGTTAGGTGAAAGGGGTGAAAGTAAGAGCTTCGCGCGCTCACATATTGAAGATATTGATATTAAAGACTGCTCTTAACCCACCTGCAGCACCGCTTTTACAGAGCGCTTCTCCGGAAAACTTACAAATATAATAAATACAATGAAACAGCCACGCCAACCAGGGTGAAAGTAAGATTATTTAATAATTTGTGGACCAAGTTGAAAGAAATCTGTAAACACTACACTGGAATATGGAATATATAATAGAAAAATTGATCTAATTTGTGTATATTCTTATGTAAGTCCCTTCGGCTGCTCCCTTGTTTGCACTCGTGGTCGCCACAGCAAATCCAAGGTGGATCTGCATGTTGAATTGGCACAAGTTTTACGCTGGATGCCCTTCCTGACACAACTACACATTACATGGAGAAATGTGGCAGGGGTGAGATTTGAACCCGGAACCTTCTGAACTGAAACCAAGCATATTCTTATACTGTAGTTAGCACAGTGGGCAGATGCTAAGTCCTGCTGGAAAAGAAAACCAGCATCTCCATAAAGCTCCTCAGCAGATGGAAGCATGAAGTGGTCAAAAGTCTCCTGGTGGTTGGCTGGATTGACTTTGGACTTGATAAGACACAGTGGATCAACACCAGCAGATGACATGACACCAGATCATCACTGACTGTGGAAACTTCACACGGGACTTAAAGCAGTGTGGATTCTATTCCTCTCCATGGTTCCTCCAGACTCTGGGACCTTCATTTCCAAATGAAATGCAAAATTTACTTTAATCTGAAAAGAGGGCTTTGGACTAAGCAGTGGTCAAGTTCTTTTTCTCCTTAGCCCAAGTGAGACTCTTCTGACATGGTCTCTGGTTCAAGAGTGGCTTGAAATGAAGAGTGCAACACTTTCATCCCATTTCCTGGACACGTGTGTGTGTGTGCGCGTGTGTGCTGGCTCTTGATGCACTGACACCAGCCTCAGTCCGCTCCTTGTCAAACTCCCCAAAGTTCTTGAATCAGCTTTGCTTGACGATCTTCTCAAGGCTGCAGTCATCCCTCTTGCTTGTGCAGCTTTTCCAACTACATAAATAAATGTCTATATAAGGCAGGGGTGGGCAATTAATTTTTACAAGGGGCCACATAGAGAACCTGAATTATGTCCGAGGGCCACACCATCGATAACTCAGCTGTCTCCCATTACAAATTTTACAAAAAATTACCTATTTAATAGCTTTTATAGGTAATTTTTATTATTGTAATAATATGTAAATATACCTAAATAAACCTCTACATAATGATTTGCAACACACAAGCTTGACATTTCTAATATATGTAATAATAATCACAGACCTCATGAGGGCCGGACAGAGACATGCAAAGGGCCACATGTGGCCCCCGGGCCGCAGTTTGCCCAGGTCTGATATAAGGGGTGTCACAATACATGTATTTGTTACGCACGCAGCTGTTCAGTTCACAAAACTGAACACAGAATACGCGGTACGACTGCACAGTGTGATTATACACGTGCTTATTTGTTTCCATAAGTCAGACATTTCATCTCGTCTCCACAGACTGTGTTTGTGTCTAGTTTCATGATCTGTGCAGGAGGCGTGGTTATACCCCTCAGTGTGCTGTCTGTGTCTGAGGTGAAAACGGGAAACAGCGAGTCAGCCAGCTGAAGCACAATTGCATTATTCCAATCAGAAACTTTGGAAACATAAATGGAATTGGTTAATTTGCCTTTTCTTCTGAAACATGGAACCTAAAAGTGAAAGTCTATTGATCCCATGTTGCGTTGAATCGCTGTCCCTGTGTGAGATCAGTGCATGTTCGAGTTTACACAGAAAACACTACTAATTTTATAACCTGACGTTGATTTCAAATCTGTACAGAGTGAGTCAAATGAGGTGCCATCATTTGTGCAAAAATAAAACAAATGTAAAATGGATAAATTATTGACTGAAGTCTGGCTCCACACATCGTGCATCATATAAACAAAAATAAAACACTTAATGCACTGCACAGTAAATTCATCCCAGCGTGAATGAGAGGAGATGTAATCAATCCTTACACATTTAATGAAAAAATAAAGTTTACATTTACACTTTGTCTCACGGTGCTAAAGTGGCTGAGACCAGCTCTCTGCTGATCACAAATTAAAGCTCCTGTACTGAAAATCCTCCATGAGCTGAATATGCAGGACAGGACCTCATGATTTACAGGTGTTATACCAAAGGGGCCCATTACTTATGCAACCCATCATCTTGACTTTTATATTTTAATTCATTCATATCAAATTGGAGAGATTTGCTTCGAGTTTGAGTTTAAGGAAGCTAATTTTAGAAATTTTTATATTGAGAAGTCTGATTTACATTTTGTATTTGAAATATATCATGTTGAAACTCTGCAGTTTGGGTGCTTTTTGACTGGAATAAGTATTAGCTGCTGCCATTTCACTGTTTAGTTTGTGCACATTTAACAGTAAATGAATAACTAATGAATCATAAAGTTGATATCATCAGTGTCACATACCATTTACTTTGGGTAACATCAAAGTAGATAAAGCAGCAGTAGTGAACATGTTACAGTAGTGTTCAGAATAATAAGTAGCGCTATGTGACTAAAAAGATTAATCCAGGTTTTGAGTATATTTCTTATTGTTACATGGGAAACAAGGTACCAGTAGATTCAGTAGATTCTCACAAATCCAACAAGACCAAGCATTTATGATATGCACACTCTTAAGGCTATGAAATTGGGCTATTAGTAAAAAAAAAGTAGAAAAGGTGTTCACAATAATAGTAGTGTGGCATTCAG
This sequence comes from Thalassophryne amazonica, assembly GCF_902500255.1. Classification (NCBI taxonomy): domain Eukaryota; kingdom Metazoa; phylum Chordata; class Actinopteri; order Batrachoidiformes; family Batrachoididae; genus Thalassophryne; species Thalassophryne amazonica. The sequence goes on along the minus strand of NC_047119.1, from coordinate 63,097,870 downwards.
TCAGTGAGTTCGTCAATTTTGTGGAACAAACAGGTGTGAATCAGGTGTCCCCTATTTAAGGATGAAGCCAGCACCTGTTGAACATGTTTTTCTCTTTGAAAGCCTGAGGAAAATGGGACGTTCAAGGCATTGTTCAGAAGAACAGCGTAGTTTGATTATAAAGTTGATTGGAGAGGGGGAAACTTATACGCAGGTGCAAAAGATTATAGGCTGTTCATCTACAATGATCTCCAATGCTTTAAAATGGACAAAAAAAAAAGAAAAAAACAGACGTGTGGAAGAAAATGGAAAACAACCATCAAAATGGATAGAAGAATAACCAGAATGGCAAAGGCTCACCCATTGCTCAGCTCCAGGATGATCAAAGACAGTCTGGAGTTACCTGTAAGTGCTGTGACAGTTAGAAGACGCCTGTGTGAAGCTAATTTATTTGCAACAATCCCCCGCAAAGTCCCTCTGTTAAATAAAAGACGTGCAGAAGAGGTTACAATTTGCCAAAGAACACATCAACTGGCCTAAAGAGAAATGGAGGAATATTTTGTGGACTGATGAGAGTAAAATTGTTCTTTTTGGGTCCAAGGGCCACAGACAATTTGTGAGACGACCCCCAAACTCTGAATTCAAGCCACAGTTCACGGTGAAGACAGTGAAGCATGGTGGTGCAAGCATCATGATATGGGCATGTTTCTCCTACTATGGTGTTGGGCCTATATATCGCATACCAGGTATCATGGATCAGTTTGGACATGTCAAAATACTTGAAGAGGTCATGTTGCCTTATGCTGAAGAGGACATGCCCTTGAAAAGGGTGTTTCAACAAGACAATGACCCCAAGCACACTAGTAAACGAGCAAAATCTTGGTTCCAAACCAACAAAATTAATGCCTCGCAGATGTGAAGAAATCATGAAAAACTGTGGTTATACAACTAAATACTAGGATTGCTAAAAAAAACAGTTTGAACATAATAGTTTTGAGTTTGTAGCGTCAACAGCAGATGCTATTATTGTGAACAACCCCTTTTCTACTTTTTTTTTTTTACTAATAGCCCAATTTCATAGCCTTAAGAGTGTGCATATCATGAATGCTTGGTCTTGTTGGATTTGTGAGAATCTACTGAATCTACTGGTACTGTGTTTCCCATGTAACAATAAGAAATATACTCAAAACCTGGATTAATCTTTTTAGTCACATAGCACTGCTGTTATTCTGAACACTACTGTAGTTTGCGACTCAAACTCTGCATTACCGTATCAGTCTGAACCAGAGTGTAGAGAAGATGGAACGGCGCCAGGAGGACAAGAGGGCCAGAACAGAGGGTGGTGCCGTCACATCATCAGGACAGCAGGAGCCCGACCTTTGGGCCCGAACAGAGAGCAGCTGGTGGTGTTGCTGTAATGCGTGTCAGCCCATGAAGTCTGTAAGAGAGTGTTTTTGTTGCCACGAGTGGGACATTTTGGAACCTCTGTTGGAAGAGTTAGAGCGAAGCAGGAAGGAAGCAGCAGAGCCGCCTGAGCCCGTGTGTGTGACCAGCCATCCTGATTTCAGTGCTCGTCTAAATCCTGGCGTGTTGGGCAGGTTCTGTAGTTTTCCAAGGATTAACTGGAAGAGGCGGCTGCTGCAGGAAGTTTCCATGACTAATGAGTAAGTCACAGCCCCGACACCCTGTGTTACACAGTCTGATTACTGAGAAATAATAATTTTGTTTGCTCCCTTGGATGGAAAACCAGCCCAACTCGATATTTTTATTTTTCACCTCTAGCCAGTACAGACTGGTGGCGTACCGTATCACCCTGGACTGGTTTCTCAAAGGGAAAAGACTTGGCAGGGGCAAGAGAAGAGTGCTTCCCTCTTGTGTGGTGCTGGCCATCAGGGCGAAATATCCCGCGACTCCCGCTACTTACTGTGGATTCAAGGATCGGGTCAAGGCCCATTGCCTGCTGCAACCCTAAAATTGAACCTGAGAACTGTTTACTATGTTTAAAATATGACCTGAATCACAGTTGGCTGCATGTGATCTTCTTCTTTAATAAAGAGTTTTCTTGCCTCATGTGGTAAACTGCTGATTCCTGTGAGGGTAAATTTAATCTGGTTCCACAAAAGACCACATTCATTTCTAAGACCCGATTTGCTGTTGAAACTTAATGGATGTTGGATGTGAAAATGACAACTGCATTTGTTGGAAACTAGTAATGACAGTTGTGTTGGTGTTCTTTGCCAAGTGGAGGATGTCTTAAACATCAAGCTTTCCCACTCATCCTGGAAATTTAAGAAGTAGGTTTCCAGTCATGGAAACAACCTGGAAATTAAAATGACCAAAAATTCTGGAAATAATCTGTATTATCTTGGGAATTTTGTTTGTATTTTAACCTTCACATAGATCACTACATAAACTTCAGTATGTATTTTGTTTGAAACTCTGCTCACAGAGGGAGTTTGGATATGCCTGGAAGTGTGAGAACAAATTGTAAAGGTTACATTTTTGAGAAACAAAGCCAAGCAGAATATGGCTAGGGACATGGAGTCCATCTTCACAGCTTTCACTGTGGAAGCAGGTGCTCTGGACTGTGGCTAGATGGTTGTGAGTGCTTGTCGCTGTGGAAACCTGAGAACCTATTGGTGGACAACTGTGGTGAGGTAAGCTCTCAGGCTGAAGAAGGAGACCTTTATTGTCTGGTTAGCTCAGAGGCCTCTGGAATCAACGGCAGTCCAGTAGGCCTGCAGCCTCAGTAGTTGCTGAGGCTAAAACTTGGGTGTGGGGGGAGTTTAGAGATGGAATAGAGAATAACTTTCAGTTTGCCTCAAACCAGTTCTGGTGAATCAACTCAGAAAAGGGACGCAATTCTTGAAGCCTTTGTCACACCATGATGGATCAAGGAAACACGAGGAGCTGATACGATTTCCGATATCCATTTGTGTTTGTTTTTGTCCTACAAAACTCCTTTTCCTATCTGCAAAATGAGTTCCATATCTGCTGAGTTCATCAAAGTTTTGTGTGTGCTCATGAATAGACAACAAGCGGAGAGCTTTTCCACTGCCTGTCCATTTGTTTACCATTTTGTCCTCTACTTATTTAGTTTTACAATATTCAATGCATTTACATTGTATGGCTGACCGACGCTTCAGACTGAGCTTCTGATTGGCCAAAGCTCCGGTGTATGGGGGTGAATTCTGCACAAGCGTAGAGCAGACAGTTCTCCTGATGTAGCAACATGTAGCACGGCTGTTCATTTAGCCAAGGTCACTGAAGAAAAAGACAGCAAAACTGTGATTTTTTTTTTTTTTTTTTTTTTTTTTTTTAAATAAGAGTGCACTGTGTGGATTCTCTCGGCTAGGAGGCACCGCAGAGTTGTTTGATGTCCTCACTGCTGCAATTACACTGAACGGTAGCACAGCTGTCAGCACATGAATGTAGTGAGGAAGTATGCTGTAATGATCCCTGAAAGAACCAGATTCTATACACATTTGCAATCAGACCTCAGTAAATCCAGCTCCCCCAATGCGCATATACGAGGTCTCTTAGATAATAAACTGACCCTTTTATTTATTTATTTTTTAAACTATATGGATTTGAATGACATGCGATTACACCAATCATGCTTGAACCCTCGTGCGCATGCGTGAGTTTTTTCACGCGTGTCGGTGATGTCATTTCCCTGTGGGCAGGCCTTCAGTGAGATGTGGTCCCGCCCTCTCGGCTGAATTCCTTTGTTTCACACGCTGCTCGAGACGGCACGCGTTGCTTTATCAAAATTTTTTCTAGACCTGTGAGGAATATCCGAGTGGACACTATTCGAGAAATTAAGCTGGTTTTTGGTGAAAAGTTTAAGGGCTGATGAGAGATTATGGGGTGTTTCTGTCGGTGTAAGGACTTCCCACGCAGCGGGGCGTCCTGCAGCGCTTCCAGGCGCCTTCGTCGGCCTGTTTCGAGCTGAAAACATCCTAATGTAAGGCTTAATTCACCCAGGACGTCGTGAGAGAACAGAGAAGATTCAGAAGAGGCCGGCATGAGGACTTTATGCGGACATTCCACTGTTTAAGGACATTTTTTTAATGAAAGACGTGCGCGCAAATTCGCCGAGTCGTTTCCGTGACGACTCAGCAAATCTGTGTGCGCCGCGACAGGAAAAACACCTCCGTGTTGAAAACCATTTGTAAAATTCAGGCGGCTTTTGATGGCTTTCAACAAGTGAGTAACTGAGAAATTGTTTAACAGCTTGGGCATGTTCCAACTTGCCCGTTAAGGTTTCCAACGGAGGTGTTTTTCCTGTCGCGACCCCCCCGCGGTCGGGTCCAGCCCGACATGTGACTCTGCCCCCACGTTCTTTCATTACAAAATGTCCGTTAACAATGGAATGTCCGAATAAACTCCTCATGCCGACTTCTTCTGAAAGTTCTCTGTTCTCTGACGACTTACTGGGTCAACAGAGCCTGAAATGTGGAAGTTTTCAACTTGAAATGGCGAGACGCTGCCGCCTCGAAGCGCAGATCGCCGTCAGGCGCCATGGGCCATCCTTACGGCGACACTACCAGACCAAAATCTCTCATCAGCCGTTAAAATTTTTACCGAAAACCAGCTGAATTTATCGAATGGTGTCCACTCAGTTGTGCCTTACAGTTTTGAAAAAATTTTGATCAAACAAAGCAGCAGTCTCTGAGCCATTCCATAACAATGAAAAAAACGACGAGAGGGTGGGTGACTCCTCACTCAAAGACTGCCCACAGGCGAATGACATAACCGACAGGCGTGAAAAAACTCTTGCATGCCCACGAGGGTTCAAGCATGTCTGATGTAATCACACGTGATTCAAATCCATATGGTTTTTGAAAAAAATAATAAGGTCGGATACTTTTCTAATAGACCTCGTATGTGTTGAAACTGGGAAAAGCATTCTGCTGAATGCAGCTCCATATGTTGCCAGTGGAAATGTGACATCTGTCCATCAGCACCCCAAATTCACAGGAGACCGTCAGAGAAAGCAATATTGCCATAGGACAATACGAGGTCTGTCAGTAAAGTATCGTACCTTTTTATTTTTTTCAAAAACTATATGGATTTCATTCATATGTTTTTACGTCAGACATGCTTGAACCCTCGTGCACATGCGTGAGTTTTTCCACACCTGTTGGTGACGTCATCCGCCTGTGAGCACGCCTTGTGGAAGGAGTGGTCCCGCCCCTTTGTTGGATTTTCATTGTCTGGAAATGGCGGAATGAAAAGGACTTTTTTTCCATCAGAATTTTTTCAGAAGCTGTTAGACTGGCACCTGGAAACCATTCAAAAAATTTATGTGGCTTTCGGTGAAAATTTTACGGGCTTCACAGAGAAGAAGGATTTTTGCTACAGTTTTCAGGACTGCTTTAAGGACGGTCGGTGCGCCGTACTCCGAGCTGCAATGACGCGGCACAAACCACTGGATCATTTCTAAATGGATGGCTCTGTGGATACGAGACCGTCGTGAGCTCTTTCTCTGGTTATCACAAGAGCTAGACATCAGCCATTTTCCGGCAGATTTCACTTTTAACAAGAGATTTTGTCATGGAAAGCCGCGCGGAGGCTTTGCGCGTCACAACCGATTCATTGATGAAGCGAGACAAAGGAACACCTCAGTTTTGGTGTGTTAGAGGACAAGTTGGGACATGTCCAGCTCTCCACAATTTCTCTTATACTCACTCGACTGGTAAGCACTGAAAGCCGAGATAGACATGGGTGAAAATTCATTTTTTTCCTCAAAATTGTACACAATACCCCATAATGACAATGTGAATATTTTCTTTGTTTGTTTTTTGTTTTTTTAGATTTTTGCAGATTTTTACACATTTATTACAAATAAAAAAAGTAAGAAATCACATGTATATAAATATTCACAGCCTTTGCCTTGAAGCTCAAAATTGAGCTCAGGTGCATCCTGTTTCTACTGATCATCCTTGAGATGTTTCAACAGCTTGATTGGAGTTCACCTTGGGTAAATTCAGTTGATTGGTCATGATTTGGAAAGACACACACCTGTCGACATATGCAGTCCCACAGTTGACAGTGAATGTCAGCACAAACCAAGCATGAAGTCAAAGGAATTTTCTGTAGACTTCCGAGACAGGATTGTCTTGACACACAAATCTGGGGAAGGGTACAAAAACATTTCTGCTGCTTTGAAGGTCCCAATGAGCACAGTGGCCTCCATCATCTGTAAATGGAAGAAGTTCAGATCCATCAGGATTCTTCTTAGAGCTGGCCACCTGTGTAAAGTGAGTGACTGGGGGCGAAGGCCCTTGGTCAGGGAGGTGACAAAGAACCTGATGGTCACTCTGTCAGAGATCCAGTGTTTCTCTGTGGAGTGAGGAAAACCTTCCAGAAGAACATCTCTGCAGCAATCCACCAATCTGGCCACTGGTAGAGTGGCCAGACAGAAGCCACTCCTTAGTAAAAGGCGCATGGCAGCCCACCTGGAGTTTGCCAAAAGGCACCTGAAGGACTCTCAGACCATGAGAAACAAAATGCTCTGGCCTAATGAGACAAAGATTGAACTCTTTGGCGTGAATGCCAGGTGTCATGTTGGGAGGAAACCAGGCACCATCCCTACAGTGAAGCATGGTGGCGTCAGCATCATAGTGTGGGGATGATTTTCAGCAGCAGGAACTGGGAGACTAGTCAGTATTGAGGGAAAGATGAATGCATCAATGTACAGAGACATCCTGGATGAAAGCCTCCCCTAGAGCGCTCTTGACCTCAGACTGGGGCAACGGTTCATCTTTCAGCAGGACAATAACCCCTAAGCACACAGCCAAGATATCAAAAGAGTGGCTTCAGGACAACTCTGTGAATGTCCTTGAGCGGCCCAGCCAGAGCCCAGACCCGAATCTGACTGAACATCTCTGGAGAGATCTGAAAGTGACTGTGCACCGACACTCCCCATCCAACCCGATGGAGCTTGAAAAGTGCTGCAAAGAGGAATGGACCAAACTGCCCAAAGATATGTGCACCAAGCTTGTGGCATCATATTCAAGAAGACTTGAGGCTGTAATTGCTGCCAAAGGTGCATCAACAAAATATTGAGCAAAGGGTGTGAATACGTATGTACAGTGGGGCAAAAAAGTATTTAGTCAGCCCCTGATTGTTCAAGTTCTCCTACTTAGGAAGATGAAAGAGGTCTGTAATTTTCAACATAGGTACATTCAACTATGCTTCACAGTATTTATGGTGTTCTTGGAATGCAACTCATCATTCTTCTTCCAAACACGACGAGTTGAGTTTTTACCAAAAAGTTCTATTTTGGTTTCATCTGACCACATGATATTCTCCCAATCCTCGTCTGGATCATCCATATGCTCTCTGGCAAACTTCAGACGGGCCTGGACATGTACTGGCTTAAGCAGGGGTACATGCCTGGCCCTGCGGGATTTGAGTCCCTCTCTGTGTAGTGTGTTGATATTTCAGAAGAAAAGGGGAAATTAACCAATTTCATTTATGCTTCCAAAGTTTCTGATTGGAATAATCCATTCACTCGCTTCAACGGGTTGGCTACCTCTTTCCTGCAGACTGATACTGAGGGGTGCAGCCACGCTTCCTGCACTCAGCCAGAAGACCACACCTCCTCCTGCACAGATCATGAAACTACAGTGATGCACATTCTGTGGGCATGAGATGAAATGATGGTGACTTATGGAAACTAATTTGAACGTGTGTATAATCATTATTATTGCACTGTGTATTTTGCATACAGTTGTGTGCACCCAACAATTGCTTGTGAACTGTACTCACATTTTAAAATAAGTAGCTTTAAAATAATAAAACACAGCGCGGCAGTATGTAGGTGAGTCAGTGAATGACAGTAGTAGGCAAGGTTCTATTTAAGTCTCAGTGTGACTGCGTGGAGGAGTTCACCAGCCGAACAGCATCTGGAAAGAAACTGTTCTTCACCTGTTGGTTCTTGCCCGGATGCTTGCAGTCTCCTGTCTGAGGTGGTACACAGTTCATGTGCAGGGAGGGCGGAGTCTCTCGTGATGCATGCCTTGTCCTTGCATCTGCTGTTGTAAATGTCTGCGATGGTAAGCTGCAGCCAGTCGCTCTCTGTGCAAACTTAACCACCCGCTGCACTGCCCATTTCTCTGCCACTGCGCAGCCAGCATACCACACAATGAGGTCAGAGTGCTCTTCACCACACACATGGTTTTTTCCGATGTTCACAGATCTGCATAATGTTAATGTTTGTAATGTGGTGCTTCTGCGTCATGCAACAAGACACACAATTATCAGCATGTTATTTGTTTATAATGCAAACACCACATTAGAAAGCAGAAGCTAAAAGGCTAATTGTTATTGTACAAGGCACACAACATGAGTAAATGGCTTTTTGTCACCACTGAACAAATGAGCATGTGTGAAGTAAACATACGATATAATTCAACGTTTAAAAACCCGGCATGTTTATTTATAATGCAAACTTAGTGATCAGATGCTAATTGTTAAAGTATAAGGCATAAAATGCGACTAAACACCTCTTCCCACTGAACTTTAGGGCCCTTTCACACATAGTGTGAAGTTTGGTCGAATATGGTGAAACAGTTCGAATTGGCGCACAGCAAAACATCGCACTGACGGGCAGACGTGTGCGATGAGAGTTCGTGCACGCGACGGTGTCTTTTGAGCAGGAACACAGTGTGGGGTGCACCACATTGTGCCACTTATGTGGAAAACAAAAAAAAAACCCACCCATGGGACTCAACCCACGCTTTCCAAAAGCTCTGATTGCCAGTCAGAAACTTTACCACTGAGCTACAGAGCTATCCTTTGAAAGCTGCGGGAACCTGCCTCATATCAGGAAGGACATAGAAGCATTACAAAAAAATTTAAATCACACCATATTAAAAACACTGCATTTATCAAATGGGCAATACAGATATGATCCGTCTGTTCCTCTGGTGATGACCCATGGTCACTGACATACAGTCATGAAATAACATGAAAGAGAAGCGGTGTGCACTGATTATGTCCACATCTACTGGTCCGGTGCGTCCAGTCTCCCCGCGCACGTTCTGCCAGACACGTGTCTTCTGGACGGCGCTCCGCAGCACTGACACCGGGTCATGTGGAACAGAGCTCACGTGGGTGACATGACTGTCAGATCGCCCACTGCGTGTTCTGATCTGACGGCCTGTCTTAACCTGGCGGGCTGTCAGTGTCCGCTCCGTGCGCGTGCTCACTTGCTGCAGCTTTTCGCCACAGCGATATGTTTTTATGTCCACATAAGTACAGCAATCAGACACACGTGCCTCACAGTGGACAGTTGTTAGTCCATATCTGTCCAAACACATTAGGTGTTGTCCAGGTTGGATGTCCAGATCCACAGATCCCCACAGCTGCTTCTGTCAGAAGCAATGCCTCCTGTCAGTGGAGCACACACACCCACGTGTCAGTGTGGGAAACTGAGACAAATTTCACTGCAAGTACGACAGTGATTGTATGCAGTCTGTTGTCGTGCCAAGAGTACGAATGGCCACACATTTTCTAAGTGCCACGCAAGCGGTGTTAGATGTCTGTGCATATCAGTTGGAATTTGGCCGACACCTGCTGTGAGGGTTTGATGGGCTCGCACAGCGCACACTCTTTCAGCTGCTGGTGTGCGCAAATAATTATCAACAGGTGTACGAGGCATTGGAAGCAGCTACGAAATTATTTGGTTTGTAAGCGATTCCTGCTTCATGCGGACTTAATGCGCAATTCAACCAAATTCGCAGTATGTGTGAAGGGGCCCTTATGTGAGGTTAATGAGCATTGTAATTAAACATTTGGAAACTGCATTACTCATTTATAACTGAAAGACTTATGATCTGGTCGGCTGATCTGTTGCTGTTGTCTCACACGGTCCAAACAAGTGCCAAGAAATATGAAAGTCATATATCAGTTCTTAAATTTACTTGTGCTCTAAGACATAGAACATCTTTCTCATTCAGATCTTCTTACTACTTTTCTGTGGTTTATGTCCAGCTCAATGATGCGTTACCGCCACCTTCTGTTCTGGAGTGTGAATCGTAGTTACTCATTCAGTATCCAGGAGCACCTTCTCACACGTGTAGATGGTACTATCTTGTGGTCGTAGATGATACAGACCTCCCAAAGGGAGTGTGTATAAAAATGGCTGTATTTCTAAATGCTTAGTTTAATTATTTCTTATTGACTTATTTCTGTTGAATCCTCTCCATTCGAGCTGAACGTCCACACTACAAGCACATCTTGATGTGGACTAAGGAAACAAAGTTATGACAGTGGTCACTGCCCACATAATTATGGACCTAGCATTGCATGTGAGATGGAAATTAGGAGTTGGTGTTGTTGAAGATGCACGTCTCTTGAAATGACCTTGTGTGTCGGTTTCTTTCCTTGTTTTACCGTCTGTATAAGTTTAGATTATTTATTATTAGGAACTACATTGATACTTTGTTTGTAGGTAAATTTTCTTTCTGAAATTGTTGATGTTATTTGTATCATCACCATCATCATCTCGCCATCTTTGGGCGGGCCCGGCCAGTCGCACCCGTTCACTGTTTGTCTGTGACCCCTGTGACCTTTGGCTCTCCGTTTGCAGGTACTACAGTGACGTTAAGCACAGGAAGCTGGAGGAGCTCCACTCCAGCAGAGATCACAGGCCGGATGTGAAGGACTATGCCCACTCAGACCACCGTTCTTCCTACCGCTATCACTCAGACTGGCACGCGGAGCAGCGAGCCTCCGCCAGCGGGCCTCGCTCGCCCAGAGACCAGCGCTCACCCTACGACTCGCGCTCACCATTGGGACACCGCTCACCTTTCGACTATTCCTCAGACCACAAGAGCACACCCGAGCAGGTCTGGAGTAGCCGAAAAACATAACAGGAGGTGTGGGGGTGGCCACAGACTCACCAGCACAGCAGATGCCTTACAGGGACTGAGGACGCGACGCTCCGGCTGCGTGACGCGCCAGGTCCCGCCAGGTCAGCGTGGCTGCTGATTCCAGTTTCAGCATGCGGCGAACTGAGAGGAAGAAAGCAGGCAGCAGATTCAAACAGAAACAAAGCAGCTTATTTTTGTATTTAAGAGTTTAAAGCTGCATCGTTGTGAAGGTGTAACAGCATGCAGCACACGGTTATTTTTGTTTTATTTTTTTTTATAAAGTCTGACTTTTTAGACCTCTGGAACCCATCGACCCTGAGTGCTGCCTCCCTCCACTGACCCTCGACACTGGATGCTCCGACTGTTCCGTTTGTCCGTACCGTCTCTCCGTCAGGTTCAACGTGTCTATTTAAAAGTTCATCTCTGAATCACGTCTGAAGGAAGGCTATGTGGTCAAATCCCGTCTTGAGCTCAGGCTCATCACCTCAAGTACCTCATTTACAGCTTTTCTAATTAAATCATGAGCTTTTTGTTTTGTTTTTTTTTGCCACCATTAATTATTTAATAACATCTTAGCTGTAAAAATGTCTGAGCTTCGTTTTTGTTTTGTTTTTTCTACCTTTAAGCGACAGCGTTGTAAATGATGTAATATAGAAAATCAGTGGTCTCCTTCCTCAGGCTTTTTGAATTTATTGACTCTTTTTTTTCCCCCCATGAACTCAGGCTTTTTTTTTTCTTTTTTTCTTTTTTGTCTTTACACAAGTGAGTTTCTCTGTAATGATGCTTTCAGAATGTCACTTTTGGTAAAGAACGAATTCTAACGATACAGTTTTATTCAGGAGTGATTTTTGCTTCCATTTTAAATCTGTGAACTGAGAGCAAGTCGACTTCTGAAGTCAGTTTCTCAAACAGTTACCTTACACGTAGCCTGTTAAATCCAAAATAGAGTTATGTAATGTTTCTCTCACTTTTTCTTTTTTTCTTTTCTACGTAGGCAATAATGTTGATGTTCTATGCAGCCAAGTATTTTCTGGTGAACCATCCAACTGAATGAAGTCACTGTTACGGTTCACTCTGTTGTACATACATTTCTTCTATATTTCAAAAGAAATTTACACTGAAAGCGCATGAATTTTTATGGACTGTTTTATATAGTTGTTTATGAAGCCATTAAAAATCAATCGCTGTATTCACTCGTATCACCTCTGAAGAGTTTTTTTTTTCCTCCTTTTTCTGCAGGAAATGTCTCGGATTATAAGTTCTGTGGATCTGTTTGTAGGGTCTTCCCTGTTTTATTATTATTTTAAATTCTTATTCAGTGTTTTTCAAGCTTTTTAGTGGTTTTCATTAGTCAATCACAAAGATGCACAAAAGTATCTGACAAACCTCACGTGGTGTTTGAATGTCACCAGCGCTGTAATGTGTAGTTAGGACGCACAATTCAGCCTCTATAGGAGCAGTGGGCACCAGGACAGAAACTACAGCCACCGTCATGGAATCGGATTGGAGCAGTCGACGAGGGATCTTTGCAATAAATTTTCAAATCTAGGCGAGAAAACTCCAAACTTAAAAAATAAATAAATAAAATCTACAAGTCGAAAACATTTACAGAGGTTTATATGACACCATGAGTACAACAGGTTTGGGGTCCTGATGATGTACATATGTGTATGAAAAACTAAAAATGGGAACTCTGCTAAAAGGAACTCATAGCTAAAACGTGATTTATATCACACTTCGAGTACATCAATCAGACGAGTGTGTCAGATGTTTCTTAAGAGATTTCAAAATTGATCACTCTTAAGAGACAACTTTATGGACGAGGTCAATAGGTGGTGCAAAAATAAAATGATCTCAAATACTTTAAAATGGCAACAAAACCAGAAAGACGTGGAAGCAAACAGAAAACCGCCTTACAAATAGATTGAATCAGTGCCGGCCCAAACCAGTTTGTCACCCTAGGCAAGATTTTTATGGTGCCCCCTGTAAAGAGTAATTATAAACGCAGACAACATGGACTGTAGCACAGCTAAGCTTCCACCTGTGTTATAGCATTTATTAGCTATTACAAACTTTGCTTAACTATGACATTACAATAAAAATGTAAACAGTCGCTGACATTGATGATCGATGGATGTCAATGGAGAATTCCCCTTTGGCTGACCTGGTAGAGTTCTGGTCATTAGTTCGAGCAGTCCGGGGTTCGATCCCACCACCGTCCCGGCCACAAAGGGCCTCCAGTCACACGAGCAAAAGTCTCCACTCATTTCTTTGTGATAGTTGGATAAAGGAGCCAGTGTTACCTCAGTGATGTTTTGGGTAATTTGTCATTCCGCTGACTGACGGTGGGTATGGTGAACATGAAGTCATGTTCCAGGATGATGATGATGCAGCTTTCAGTGTTTCTTCAGAAAAAGTAAATAACCGAACTGTCACTGACAGACTGAAACTCAAAACGACTGGAAATACAGTAGCGTTCAGAATAATAGTAGTGCTATGTGACTAAAAAGATTAATCCAGATTTTGAGTATATTTCTTATTGTTACATGGGAAACAAGGTACCAGACCAAGCATTCATGATATGCACACTCTTAAGGCTATGAAATTGGGCTATTAGTAAAAAAAAAAAAAAAAAAAAATGGGGGTGTTCATAATAACAGTAGTGTGGCATTCAGTCAGTGAGTTCGCCAATTTTGTGGAACAAACAGGTGTGAATCAGGTGTCCCCTATTTAAGGATGAAGCCAGCACCTGTTGAACATGTTTTTCTCTTTGAAAGCCTGAGGAAAATGGGACGTTTAAGACATTGTTCAGAAGAACAGCATAGTTTGATTAAAAAGTTGATTGGAGATGGGAAAACATATGCAGGTGCAAAAAATTATAGGCTGTTCATCGCCCTAATCTCGTTGTACTATGCAGACTGTGTTTGCTGTGTATAATGACAATAAAGGCTTTCTATTCTATTCTACAATGATCTCCAATGCTTTAAAATGGACAAAAAAAAAAAAAAAAAAAAACACGTGTGGAAGAAAATGGAAAACAACCATCAAAATGGATAGAAGAATAACCAGAATGGCAAAGGCTCACCCACTGATCAGCTCCAGGATGATCAAAGACAGTCTGGAGTTACCTGTAAGTGCTGTGACAGAAGACGCCTGTGTGAAGCTAATTTATTTGCAAGAATCCCCCGTGAAGTCCCTCTGTTAAATAAAAGACGTGCAGACGAGGTTACAATTTGCCAAAGAACACATCAACAGGCCTAAAGAGAAATGGAGGAATATTTTGTGGAGTGATGAGAGTAAAATTGTTCTTTTTGGGTCCAAGGGCCACAGATAGTTTGTGAGACGACCCCCAAACTCTGAATTCAAGCCACAGTTCACAGTGAAGACAGTGAAGCATGGTGGTGCAAGCATCATGATATGGACATGTTTCTCCTACTATGGTGTTGGGCCTATATATCGCATACCAGGTATCATGGATCAGTTTGGATATGTCAAAATACTTGAAGAGGTCATGTTGCCTTATGCTGAAGAGAAGATGCCCTCGAAATGGGTGTTTCAACAAGACAATGACCCCAAGCACACTAGTAAACGAGCAAAATCTTGGTTCCAAACCAACAAAATTAATGCCTCGCAGATGTGAAGAAATCATGAAAAACTGTGGTTATACAACTAAATACTAGTTTAGTGATTCACAGGATTGCTAAAAAAGCAGTTTGAACATAATAGTTTTGAGTTTGTAGCGTCAACAGCAGATGCTGCTATTATTGTGAACAACCCCTTTTCTACTTGTTTTTTTTTTTACTAATATCCCAATTTCATAGCCTTAAGAGTGTGCATATCATGAATGCTTGTTGGATTTGTGAGAATCTACTGAATCTACTGGTACCTTGTTTCCCATGTAACAATAAGAAATTTACTCAAAACCTGGATTAATCTTTTTAGTCACATAGCACTACTATTATTCTGAACACTACTGTATGTGGTAAAGTTGAACAAATACTGGTCCAAGACAAGGCTCCATCCTGCAATGCTGAGCCGTCGAAGGCTTTCCGAGGACATAAGAATCAGCTTAATGGAGAATGTTTTTCATTTTTAAGAGTTAATTGATTAAAATGCCATCGATTCTTCTAATCAATTCATGATCACTTATGTGTGGAATAGAGTCCGTGTGTCCCGACAGCATTAGAGGCCTGACTTGATGCCAGGCCACGAATGTATATTTTTACACCAATAAAAAATGAATTCATCCATTATTTTGGATGACAAAATCATTCATCAGTTAAACATAGTAGAGTTTTTCTCAGTTGCTTTGGTGCATTTTTTCATATCACTATTTACATTTGCACAACAGTTAGTTCAATCGCCACAACATTTAGTCATTTATACACAGCAGCCGTTTCTCATTCCTTCCAACAAATTACAAACGCTTTCATACAATTCTGCTGTGCTTATGTCAGTCAAAATGAACCGTACCTGTGAATGCTGAATAGTCATTCCCTATAAAACTAATTGTCCTCGTTTCATTGCTTGAGTCATTAAATACAAACATTTTGACCTCGTTGTCAAAATCAAGTCAAGCAAATATTATACATTTAATTATCTTTATTTTCCCTGAAAATGTCTAAATTGGACACAGAGCAACCACTGATGCCCCAGGCCAACGAGGAGGGAATATTACTGTGCGCAGCCATATCAGAAAATGGCATCCTCACCCAATCCCAAGTTTTGGTCTATAGAACACACATCTTGTGACTTTTTTAGACACTCGTTACAGGGACATCATCCCTGACAATGAGAGGGGTCTAACTGGAGACCATCTGAACAAGCTAGTGGAATATCTCCTTCCCTACTCACCATTTCTAAATCCAATAGTGGAGTTTTTCCTCTTCCTGGAGGTGGAAGGTATATGACTGGCATCCATATACCCAAATGGCCCTGCTCGTGGTCATGGATGCAGCATGTGATGACATCACAGCAGAGTACTGCAGAAGGTGGATTCACCACTCGAGGAGATACTTTCCTCACTGTATTGCAAGAGATATTTTCTGTGATGTAGATGGAAATATGAAATATGGAAATACACTGGACAAACTGATGGAAATTATGGATGATGCCAGTCCCCCTCTGCACACCGTCATCAGCAACCAGAGGAGCCTCTTCAGCTACAAACTGCTCCTTTCCAAGTGCAGGACCAACAGACTGAAAAGCTCCTTTGTCCCTCAGACCATCAGACTGTACAACTCCTCACTCAGGGGGAGGAGTAACAGGAAGATAGTGGACAGGAATGAGAGGAACAGTAGTAGCCAATAAACCAGTATTGATCAGTATGTCTGGTATTATATTGTGTATTTGTATTTACATTTATATACTCTCCAATGGGAGACTGTTTGTTGTAAATAAGGGTGTATTTTTTCTTTTGCACAGTGCTGTGAACAAATTAGAATTGTAAAAGTATATGCAGTAAAATATTCAGTGTCTTGTACTCAGTTACCTCACTAAATACAGTGATGTGTGACTTTACTGCAGTTTTCAAATAGCTGTGTTTAGTATATCGTGCTGTCTTGAGCATTTTCAGTATTTTCAGGTCATGCCACCAAGATGGGACATTTTCGCATTGGAAAACACAAACAGAGCGAACTGTTATAACGAAGACATGACAAAGCCATTTGACTGTCTTGTTCATAAACAACGGTGTCAGGACTTTTGGTCTTGATGACACTGACACTTTCATTGACATGAGGAATGAATTGTCCATTTTGAACACTGTGACACAACATTGCAGGTTAACAACTAGGTTTTGCAGTTTGTACCAATTGTTTTGAGAAATGCATTAATTGTTGTGCAAATGTTAATAGTGATGTGAGAAATGCACCAAAGTGACTGAGAAAAACTAAATGATAGAAGTAGAGAGAGAAGGTGTGTGTGTGTCCTTTTGCTCTCCCTTCTCACATCAGCTTCTCTGGGCATTGAAATTGTTAGAGCCCGGCCGATATTATCAGCTGATATGAGCCCTTTTCAAAGTACTCACTATCGGCCGAAATTTTGCCGACAGAACGTCGAACATTTCTCATAAACAGAAGTTACTGAAATAATGTTTGTGTCGGCAATGTAAAATGTCCTTGCACCGTTTGTCCAGTAGATGGAGCTCTGACTCCATTCAACTGAGAGCTGTTTACACCCCTGCTTAAATGTGTTCATCACTGGCCCCCGCAGTTCGCCTCACACTGCACTGATCGGCTGACAAAAGTATACAAGTAAGTTTATAAGGATGTTGTTTGTAATAACTTTGCGATTACATTCACCCCACATTTCTTCCGTTTCAGTTCAACTCAGTTTGATTAACTGTTTATGTCAGGGGTGGGCAATCATGTGCCATGAAGGGCTGAAGCACTGCAGGTTTTCCTTGCTACCAATCATCTCAGCAGGTGATTTCATTAATGTTCAGGTGTTTCAGCAGGTGATTTCATTGACAACCAGGTGTTTATGTTCAAGGGAGAAGCTCATCAGCAACCCACCTGCTGAGGTGATTGGCTGCAAGGAAAACATGCAGTGTCTCGGCCCTCGTTGCCCACCCCTGGTTTATGTAGTAATGTGTCAAATGTGCTTCATTGCGTCGGTCACGCTTTTTATTAAGCCCACATTGTGTGGACCTTATTTCTAGCATGAAAAACTTGTTTACTGCTAAGAGGTTGAAACATTCAGATTCACTGGTCCTCACATGTTATATCAGGGTCCATGTTTTCTTGTTAAAATGTTCTACCAGCACTAAAACCAACCTCTGCTTGCACTAAGGTTGAGTTTTTTGTTCTTGAAAGTTGCAGAATAGAAAAATTAAGGAGTGTTGTGAAAATAATGTTTCCTTAGTGAATCAGAATCAGAAGAAGTTTATTGCCATTGCCAATGAAGAGGATTCACAGACTAGGAATTTGCTTCGATATAATGGTGCAACATTAAACAGAGTGTAATATAAAATGCTAAGATAAAATATACAATATGTGCCAAAATAAGACAAAATATAAGATAAAAAATGACATATGAAATATGAAAGGCTGTGTGCAACAGAAAAACAGAAAGAGGAACAGAAAAAAAACAGTGCGGTGGGAGGAGTGCAATTAAAACCAAAGTACATTGTCTAAAGTGACCCGTGATAAAATGATAAAGTGACAGAGTTAAGGTTAAGGTGACTGAATTATGAGGAGTTCATGAGTCTAACGGCAGAGGGGAAGAAACTGTTCTTATGGCAGGAGGTTCTGGTCCGGATGGACCGTAGCCTCCTGCCCGAGGGGAGTGGTTTGAATAGACTGTGTGCGGGGTGAGAAGGGTCAGCTGTGATCCGACCTGCTCGGCCCAGAGTCCTGGAGACGTGCAGGTCGTGGAGAGATGGAAGGCTACAGCGGATCATCTTCTCAGCAGAGGCCACAATGCGCTGCAGTCTGTGTCTGTCCCTGGCTGTGGCCCCAGCGTACCACACCGTGATGGAGGAGCAGAGGATGGACTCGATGATGGCCGTGTAGAACTGCACCATCAGCTGGACAGGTAGCTTGGCTTTCTTCAGCTGCAGCAGGAAGTACATCCTCTGCGTTGAGCTCCAAGTTGTTGCTGCTACACCAGGTCACCAGCCGGTCCACCTCCCTCCTGTAGGCAGACTCATCCCCATCCGAAATGAGTCCGATGAGGGTGGTGTCGTCCACAAACTTGATGAGCTTTACGGAATCGTGGCTGGAGGTGCAGCAGTTAGTGTACAGGGAGAAGAGCAGAGGGGAAAGGACACAGCTCTGTGGAGATCCTGTGCTGAGAGCCCGAGTGTTCGAGACATTCTTTCCCAGCCTCACATGCTGACTCCGGTCCGTCAGGAAGTCTGTGATCCACCTGCAGGTGGAGTCGGGCACGTGAAGCAGAGAAAGCTTGTCCCGGAGCAAAGCCGGAAGGATGGTGTTGAATGCAGAGCTGAAGTCCACAAACAGGATCCTAGCGTAGGTTCCTGGGGAGTCCAGGTGCTGCAGGATGGAGTGCAGGGCCAGGTTTATGGCGTCGTCTACAGACCTGTTGGCTCTATAGGCAAACTGCAGGGGTCCAGGAGGGGGTCAGTGATGGACTTCAGGTGGCATAAAACCAGGCGTTCGAAGGTCTTCATGACTACAGACGTGAGAGCCACAGGCCTGTAGTCATTAAGTCCAGTGATGCGTGGTTTCTTGGGGACTGGAACTATAATGGAGGACTTGAAGCAGACTGGAACATGGCATGACTCCAGGGAGGTGTTGAAGATCCCTGTGAAGACTGAGGCCAGCTCATCAGCACAGTGTCTCAGGGTGGCAGGAGAGACACAGTCTGGGCCCGGGGCCTTACATGGATTCAGCCTTTTGAAGTGTCTTCTCACGTCCTCCTCTTGGACGGAGAGGGCAACGGGGGAGGGCAGCGGTGAGAGGGGGGAGGTCCATGGTGTTTGAATATGCAGTTGTGTGGGGGGTGGGGAGGTGTGAGTCCTTGTCTTCAAAGCGTGAATAGAAGACGTTCAGGTCGTTGGCCAGCTTGAGGTCGTCAATAGAACGAGGTGCTTTGGGCTTGTAGTTGGTGATCTCTTTCAACCCCCTCCACACAGAGGCTGAGTTGTTGGCAGAGAACCTTTGCTGCAGACGTGAACTGTACATGGATTTAGCCTTTGTCACCTCCTTGCTAAATCTGTACTTTGCACCTCTATAGCTGTCTCTGTCTCCTTCTCTGAAAGACACCTCTTTCTGCTGACGGAGCTGCCGGAGTTGAGGTGTGAACCAGGGCTTGTCATTGTTATATCTCACCCTGGTGCGCTGTGGGATGATGCTGTCTTCACAGAAATGAATATATGATGTCACAGTGTCCGTGTAGTCATCTAGACTGTCTGTTGAAGCCTCAAATATATCCCAATCCGTAGTGCCCAAGCACACGCGTAGCTCCTCCACAGCTTCATTGCTCCACACTTTAGATGTCCTCAAAACAGGTTTAGAGAGTTTTAGTCTCTGTCTGTATGTGGGGATCAAGTGGACCATCACGTGATCTGAGAGTCCCAAAGCTGCACGGGCCACCGCTCGGTACGCACCACTCACTGTCGTGTAACAATGATCTAACATGCTCCCTTCTCTAGTCGGGCATTTAACAAACTGTTTGTATTTTGGTAATTCCTGACTGAGATTCCCTTTGTTAAAATCACCGAGAATTATAACAAGAGAGTCTGGAAAGTCTCTCTCCACGCTCATAATCTGATCCGCGGTCGGTGGAATATACACAGAGCAAAGTATGAAAGAGTTAAACTCACGTGGAGAGTAGAACGGTCTGCAGTTTATGAGGAGATATTCCAGAGGGACAGCAGTGTTGGGAGATCACAGTCACATCGGCGCACCAGGCGTTGTTGATATAGAAGCAGAGTCCTCCACCTCTAGTTTTTCCACCAGAGAGTGCTCGGTCTCTGTCTGCGCGGAGGAGTTGGAATCCCTCTAGTTGGAGCGCGCAGTCCGGTGTCTGTGCATTTAACCACGTCTCCGTGAAGCACAGTACACAAGATGAGGAGAAATCTCTATTCTTCTTCATCAGCAGTGCCAGCTAATCCATCTTGTTGTGGAGTGAGCGGACGTTGGAGAGAAATATCCCAGGTAGGGGCGTGCGCGTGCCCCTTCGTCTGAGGCGTACGAGAGCTCCAGCTCCTTTTCCTCTCCGCCGGCGTCTCACTCTTTTGGCCAAAAAGTGAACCAGTTCAGCTGCAGGCACTAAAAAAATTGGCGTAATGTCCGTGGGTGTTAAGGATCTGAAGTTTAGAGGCTCCTCACGGGTGTAGGAGCACGATGACACTCGATTTACGCACAAAAACAGACAAAACAGGGAGCACCAGAATACCAGGGCGCCTTCACGTGGCGCCATCTTGGATTGGACTTTTTTGTGTTTCCTCTCACAATTACTTGTCTGCAACTGAAAAAGTTTTTTCTGCTTGTAATATAACCTAGATCTAAGCTGCAGCAACAAGAGGTACAAGATCAGATGTATTTCACAACTCTTTTTAAGGATATGTATTTGCTAATTTCACAAAGGTTTAATTCTTGATTGCATTTTTTGAACTTGAAAATTTTTGTGTTATAAAGTTAATCAATATGATGACAAAGCTTCAGCTTTTATTCATTTAAAAAAAATATATCGGCTGATCGGCAAGTCAATCAATTCAATTCAATCAATTTTTTTTTTATATAGCGCCAAATCACAACAAACAGTTGCCCCAAGGCGCTTTATATTGTAAGGCAAGGCCATACAATAATTATGTAAAACCCCAACGGTCAAAACAACCCCCTGTGAGCAAGCACTTGGCTACAGTGGGAAGGAAAAACTCCCTTTTAACAGGAAGAAACCTCCAGCAGAACCAGGCTCAGGGAGGGGCAGTCTTCTGCTGGGACTGGTTGGGGCTGAGGGAGAGAACCAGGAAAAAGACATGCTGTGGAGGGGAGCAGAGATCGATCACTAATGATTAAATGCAGAGTGGTGCATACAGAGCAAAAAGAGAAAGAAACAGTGCATCATGGGAACCCCCCAGCAGTCTACGTCTATAGCAGCATAACTAAGGGATGGTTCAGGGTCACCTGATCCAGCCCTAACTATAAGCTTTAGCAAAAAGGAAAGTTTTAAGCCTAATCTTAAAAGTAGAGAGGGTGTCTGTCTCCCTGATCTGAATTGGGAGCTGGTTCCACAGGAGAGGAGCCTGAAAGCTGAAGGCTCTGCCTCCCATTCTACTCTTACAAACCCTAGGAACTACAAATAAGCCTGCAGTCTGAGAGCGAAGTGCTCTATTGGGGTGATATGGTACTACAAGGTCCCTAAGATAAGATGGGACCTGATTATTCAAAACCTTATAAGTAAGAAGAAGAATTTTAAATTCTATTCTAGAATTAACAGGAAGCCAATGAAGAGAGGCCAATATGGGTGAGATATGCTCTCTCCTTCTAGTCCCCGTTAGTACTCTAGCTGCAGCATTTTGAATTAACTGAAGGCTTTTTAGGGAACTTTTAGGACAACCTGATAATAATGAATTACAATAGTCCAGCCTAGAGGAAATAAATGCATGAATTAGTTTTTCAGCATCACTCTGAGACAAGACCTTTCTAATTTTAGAGATATTGCGTAAATGCAAAAAAGCAGTCCTACATATTTGTTTAATATGCGCTTTGAATGACATATCCTGATCAAAAATGACTCCAAGATTTCTCACAGTATTACTAGAGGTCAGGGTAATGCCATCCAGAGTAAGGATCTGGTTAGACACCATGTTTCTAAGATTTGTGGGGCCAAGTACAATAACTTCAGTTTTATCTGAGTTTAAAAGCAGGAAATTAGAGGTCATCCATGTCTTTATGTCTGTAAGAGAATCCTGCAGTTTAGCTAATTGGTGTGTGTCCTCTGGCTTCATGGATAGATAAAGCTGGGTATCATCTGCGTAACAATGAAAATTTAAGCAATACCGTCTAATAATACTGCCTAAGGGAAGCATGTATAAAGTGAATAAAATTGGTCCTAGCACAGAACCTTGTGGAACTCCATAATTAACTTTAGTCTGTGAAGAAGATTCCCCATTTACATGAACAAATTGTAATCTATTAGACAAATATGATTCAAACCACCGCAGCGCAGTGCCTTTAATACCTATGGCATGCTCTAATCTCTGTAATAAAATTTTATGGTCAACAGTATCAAAAGCAGCACTGAGGTCTAACAGAACAAGCACAGAGATGAGTCCACTGTCCGAGGCCATAAGAAGATCATTTGTAACCTTCACTAATGCTGTTTCTGTACTATGATGAATTCTAAAACCTGACTGAAACTCTTCAAATAGACCATTCCTCTGCAGATGATCAGTTAGCTGTTTTACAACTACCCTTTCAAGAATTTTTGAGAGAAAAGGAAGGTTGGAGATTGGCCTATAATTACCTAAGATAGCTGGGTCAGGTGATGGCTTTTTAAGTAATGGTTTAATTATTGCCACCTTAAAAACCTGTGGTACATAGCCAACTAACAAAGATAGATTGATCATATTTAAGATCGAAGCATTAAATAATGGTAGGGCTTCCTTGAGCAGCCTGGTAGGAATGGGGTCTAATAAACATGTTGATGGTTTGGATGAAGTAACTAATGAAAATAACTCAGACAGAACAATTGGAGAGAAAGAGTCTAACCAAATACCGGCATCACTGAAAGCAGCCAAAGATAACGATACGTCTTTGGGATGGTTATGAGTAATTTTTTCTCTAATAGTTAAAATTTTGTTAGCAAAGAAAGTCATGAAGTCATTACTAGTTAAAGTTAATGGAATACTCAGTTCAATAGAGCTCTGACTCTTTGTCAGCCTGGCTACAGTGCTGAAAAGAAACCTGGGGTTGTTCTTATTTTCTTCAATTAGTGATGAGTAGTAAGATGTCCTAGCTTTACGGAGGGCTTTTTTATAGAGCAACAGACTCTTTTTCCAGGCTAAGTGAAGATCTTCTAAATTAGTGAGACGCCATTTCCTCTCCAACTTACGGGTTATCTGCTTTAAGCTACGAGTTTGTGAGTTATACCACGGAGTCAGGCACTTCTGATTTAAAGCTCTCTTTTTCAGAGGAGCTACAGCATCCAAAGTTGTCCTCAATGAGGATGTAAAACTACTGACGAGATACTCTATCTCACTCACAGAGTTTAGGTAGCTACTCTGCACTGTGTTGGTATATGGCATTAGAGAACATAAAGAAGGAATCATATCCTTAAACCTAGTTACAGCGCTTTCTGAAAGACTTCTAGTGTAATGAAACTTATTCCCCACTGCTGGGTAGTCCATCAGAGTAAATGTAAATGTTATTAAGAAATGATCAGACAGAAGGGAGTTTTCAGGGAATACTGTTAAGTCTTCTATTTCCATACCATAAGTCAGAACAAGATCTAAGATATGATTAAAGTGGTGGGTGGACTCATTTACATTTTGAGCAAAGCCAATAGTCTAATAATAGATTAAATGCAGTGTTGAGGCTGTCATTCTCAGCATCTGTGTGGATGTTAAAATCGCCCACTATAATTATCTTATCTGAGCTAAGCACTAAGTCAGACAAAAGGTCTGAAAATTCACAGAGAAACTCACAGTAACGACCAGGTGGACGATAGATAATAACAAATAAAACTGGTTTTTGGGACTTCCAATTTGGATGGACAAGACTAAGAGTCAAGCTTTCAAATGAATTAAAGCTCTGTCTGGGTTTTTGATTAATTAATAAGCTGGAATGGAAGATTGCTGCTAATCCTCCTCCTCGGCCCGTGCTACGAGCATTCTGGTCCGTTAGTGTGACTCGGGGGTGTTGACTCATTTAAACTAACATATTCATCCTGCTGTAACCAGGTTTCTGTAAGGCAGAATAAATCAATATGTTGATCAATTATTATATCATTTACTAACAGGGACTTAGAAGAGAGAGACCTAATGTTTAATAGACCACATTTAACTGTTTTAGTCTGTGGTGCAGTTGAAGGTGCTATATTATTTTTTTTTTGAATTTTTATGCTTAAATAGATTTTTGCTGGTTATTGGTGGTCTGGGAGCAGACACCGTCTCTACGGGGATGGGGTAATGAGGGGATGGCAGGGGGAGAGAAGCTGCAGAGAGGTGTGTAAGACTACAACTCTGCTTCCTAGTCCCAACCCTGGATAGTCACGGTTTGGAGGATTTAAGAAAATTGGCCAGATTTCTAGAAATGAGAGCTGCTCCATCCAAAGTGGGATGGATGCCGTCTCTCCTAACAAGACCAGGTTTTCCCCAGAAGCTTTGCCAATTATCTATGAAGCCCACCTCATTCAGTCAGACGATTTATCGATTATCTGCATTTTTTTCATCCAAATATCGTTATCGGCCTCAAAAAATCCATATCGGTCGGGCTCTAGAAACTGTTATTAAAGTTGTCTTTTTAAAACATTTGTTTGATTAAAATGTTGCTCTGAGTTCATTACTCACCTTTGACATTGACAAGAAGAAATACTTTTTGGGAAAAAAAACATGGTGCCGCCTAAAAAAATCCGCCGTATGCTCAAAATAGCAACACCATCATGCTAACAAACTACCTTTTACACTTTTTCTTTTTTTTTTTTACACGATTGTCAGCAGGTTAAATAACAGTTAAATAAATAAAAAATGAGTGGGTTTCCTCTGGGTGCTCCGGTTTCCTCCCACATCCAAAGACATGCGGGTTAGGTGAACTGGAATCTTTAAAAAAATTGTCCGTAGGTGTGTGTGTGGTACTAATTGGTGGAACCGGAACAGTTGGCAGAACCAGAATGAATACAACTGATGGAATGATTGACAGAACAGTACCTTACTATACCCGCTACTCTCAAGATATAGATAACCTCAAGATAATGTGATAAAATGTTATCATACAAAGCAGAAACCCCCCCCCCCCCCCCCCCCACCCGTCACTTTCAAAGCACAAACATATCTCTTTTCTGTCCTAATTAGCATTAATCGCCAGAATAGCAGATCATCATATTTACCCTCACTAGCACTAGATGGCACCACACAAGCTCCCGTTCTGCCAAGAGTTTGGGGTTTCTAATGCCGACCTACAGCTCTATATAGTGGCTAAATAACTTATTTTAAATGGTGAGACCTGATCATCTCATCAATACTTGTTTTTTGGTGTAACATAAGCAAAAATGACCCATTCTGCCGATTACCAGTTGTTCCAATTCCATTTCGCCTATAGTTCCGGCGACTAGTAGCTCCCAGATTGCTGGTTAATTTAATGCCCCAATGCCTTCTGAACTGAAACCAAGTGCATTATCCACCACTACTGCTGCAGGGGTGGTGGCCAGAAGGCTCCGGGTTCAAATCCCACCCCTGCCACATTTCTCCATGTAATGTGGAGTTGCGTCAGGAAGGCATAAAACCTGTGCCTATGTATATATATATATATATATATATATATATATATATATATATATATATGCACTTCATGCCGGTGTTGGAGCAGCGTCACTGAAAAATGCCGCTGCAGTTGGTCTGTTGCGCTGTTTCTGAGGGTGTGAAAATGATAATTTCTCTACATTGATTGTGGACCAGGTGGTTCTGTTTTCAAAGCAGGTCCACAATTTATTCATCAACCTCTGTCAAAGCTATTTAAAGATGTCAGTCAAGATGAAGTCCACCGTTTAATTCACACAGTGGCATTTTTGTTTTTTGCATTTGTTCCTCATAACGGGCCTTTTCCGTGGGGGAGAGCGCGAAGGTTCTGTGGTGTGGACACAGATTGACTGAACCACCAGTCAGTCTGCGTGGCTGTGGAAGACGTTTTCCTGCAGTGTGCCACACGGCCAGCACTGTAGGGGAGACTGGGACCATTTGCCCCGGGAAAATTTTTAAATTTATAACTCCCTGAAACACTGTTGCCTGCATTTTGAGGGCCACATTTTGTGAAGTCATAGTTTTTTTTAATCTTTGTTACAGCCTTACTTTAACCCCCCCCCCCCCCCAAAAAAAAACAAGGCATCAGGCCAAAACATGGAAGCCTGTAGAAATGTACCTGTGTCAGGGCAAATGAACCAGGTGCCTCTGGTGCCCTGTTTTGGCTGCCACTCAGCCTGTTTGTAAAATAAAAATACTACTCTATCATTCTGGTCCGTGCCATCAGTCTTATAGCCATCACTATTAACTACCAATACTTCATTAATTTACTGTCAAATTTCAGTATAATACTATTATTAATATGTTGCATAACTAGACAATTAGGTAACAGCTCAAAAATGATTTTAATAACACTAACCCAAATCGATATCAGATTGAATCAAAATAATCAATTCTGAATCTTAAGAATCGGAATCAAATCAATTTTTAAAATTTGAATCGATACCCAGCTCTAATTGTCAGTGCCATATAAGTCAGAATAAATATCTTGTATTGTGTAAACATCACTTTTTAAGTGAAATCATCAACCCCTGAAGAAAATTATTAAAATAATACTGTCCAGTTGAATCTTCATTTTTTTTTTTTTTTTTATACAGTATTTTAATGAAACTTCAATATTTGTCCATAGAGAAAAATGCTGCTCGGTCAAAGGCTTTGCCCTCATTATATTACAGTCTTTGTTCAACACTCACACATCCTGAAGCCTTGTAACTCCTTATAATGACATCGAATGGTAAACCTGGCAGTGTCACCTTTTCTCACAACTCCGACTCAATCTGCATCAATCTCCGTTTCTACAAAATCAATCGACCTGATTCGACAATTAATCTTACAGTATTAGGCTTATTACAGCATAATCTATGAACATCAAACATCATTTTTAGGTCACATTGCCGTTCTAACAAGTCTTTTTCTCAAACCCACGCCACTCGGTCAGCTACAGCTTGTGATCATTTGCGGGCGTACATTGATGACGTCACACACGCGACTCTTCTCTCAAGGCGAAATACCATTTCATAATGCAGCGCGACAGTGCCATCCGCTGGACACTTTGAGAACTGCACAGGGTGAAAGGAGAATAAGAGCATTTTCATTCTAGAAGCAACTTTTATTATTTCACCTGGCTACATATATCATGGGAGCTTTATGACGTCATAGCCTGAGCTTTGTGAGTCGTTGGTGACTGAAAAATCATCAGTGAGTGCTGACTCATACTGCATCTTTAACTGTGGTATCTTATACAATGGGCGCTTTATGATGTCATAGCCAGAGCTTTGTGAAAAACTCACTTTACTTATGGTTAATCAAACAACTACCTGTGACTGTGCTCCTGTTTAGTTAAATCAAACCCTGTCAGAAAGAAGTCATTGATAAACTCAGAGCGATGGCATCATCAAAGATTCAAAGAAGGTCGACTGCCAAGGTAGGTCATCCATGGTGGGACAGTGTGGAAGACAGGACAGGAATTTTGAGGCTGAAAACATAGCGAACAGCTGAGCGAGATGCTTCTCACAGGATCAAACAGTGTCAGACCCTGAAATAATGAGAAGAGCAGGAAAATAATGACCTATAAATGAATAAATAACGACTGAAAACTGTTTGGATTACCTGATTACCTGCTTCTATGTTGTCACATTCACTGTTCAGGCAAATCCAACAACGTTATACTCTAATTAAAACACTGTGAGTTCGGTTTGGTTCGGACTGGAATATGACTGACACTGAAGCTCATGTCTGGGTTTGTGATTGCCCTGGATCAAGTCTCTGATCTAGGTTTTCATTGACTTCCTGGACTCGGTCAGGAAATGACTCGGTGTCTTTCTGATCTCAAACAGATGATCAAACTAAATTTCATGTTGATCACTGTGGACATTTTTATTTATTTAATTTATCATTTTATTTTGCAGATGGACTTCACTCAGCAGTCAGAGCAGCAGGAAACTTTGTTGAAGAAACTCGTGGACACAGAAGCAGAAAATGCTGTGAGTTTAACACAAATCTGTAAAAACGACATGATTGCATTTCACCCAAATATTTTCAGTTTTGAGGAGAAAGAGAAATAAATTAACCGCCTCTCTAAATGCTTGATGGCTAAAAAGGTAACAACTGAATCAAGAAATACTATTTTTAAATCCTGCTTTGAACAGTTGGATTTTTAAATTGTGGAGGAACCAACAAAATGCATTTTTGTTCTTTTTGTATGTTTAGGTGGAAAACACAAAATCCAGTAAAAGTCTGGAGGCACATTTACAAGGACAGCTTTGTCAGAAAGAGGCCGAGAACAGCCGTCTCAGCGTGCAGATGGTTTGTCACTGGATCCGTCCTACAGTCGTCCTATGGATGATGCTTTTAGTGCTTCTCTTCTATGTTTGCTTTGTGCTGTTTGACTGAGAGCCTGACTGACCCTCGACCTGACAACAGTCATCAGATTATAAACTCAGATCAGGACACAAAACACTCAGGTCCAAAGGTGTTTGGACACTGACACTATTTTTGTAGTTTTGCCTCTGAACACCACCACAATGGAGGTAAAATAGGACCATCAAGACATTTTGGGAGTTTAGACTTTCAGCTTTCATTCAAGGGGTTAATTAAAATATCACATGAAGCATTTCAGAATTACAACCTTTTTTATGCACACACACACACACATTTCCAGACAGACGTCAAAGATCCTGGTTTCCTCTCCAGTTGTTCGTATCTTCTGCCGATTTTTTAGTTTTCTGTTCTGACAGACTCTAAACTCACATTTGTTCTTCTTCATGGGTTTAGAACCTGAAGGAAGCAGCCACACAGCAGAAGGAAGAAGTGAACCGTCTGAGGGAGCAGGTGACGAGGCTGAAGGATCAGGATTTAAACCACCAACCTCTGAAGCTAGCTGCACGAGTCCGAAAAGGAGGAGATGAGTTCTGTGTGGAAACTACAGTCCAGCTGAGGCTCCAGCTGCTGCACACGGTAGGGTTTGTGTTCCAGACCCATGTTACTCAAACACATATTGCTTTAATAACCAGATGGAACATGAAACATGTCACTCAAACTGCTTATTGTCACACATGCTTTTATTTTGGAGGGGCGTCTGTGACAGAAGCCACACTGAAAAAGGTTTATTTATTTATTTATTTATTTTCTTTTAAAAGGAGAATAAACTTGCAGCTGCTCAGTCAGCAGCTGAGACCTGGAAACATCTCCACAAGGAAAAAGAGGAAGAGAATCATCAGCTGGAAAAGAAGATTTCTGTCTTAGAAAGGTAAGAACAGACGCATTATGGGTCATCAATCAATCAATCAATCAATTTTTTTATATAGCGCCAAATCACAACAAACAGTTGCCCCAAGGCGCTTTATATTGTAAGGTAAGGCCATACAATAATTATGTAAAACCCCAACGGTCAAAACGACCCCCTGTGAGCAAGCACTTGGCTACAGTGGGAAGGAAAAACTCCCTTTTAACAGGAAGAAACCTCCAGCAGAACCAGGCTCAGGGAGGGGCAGTCTTCTGCTGGGACTGGTTGGGGCTGAGGGAGAGAACCAGGAAAAAGACATGCTGTGGAGGGGAGCAGAGATCGATCACTAATGATTAAATGCAGAGTGGTGCATACAGAGCAAAAAGAGAAAGAAACAGTGCATCATGGGAACCCCCCAGCAGTCTACGTCTATAGCAGCATAACTAAGGGATGGTTCAGGGTCACCTGATCCAGCCCTAACTATAAGCTTTAGCAAAAAGGAAAGTTTTAAGCCTAATCTTAAAAGTAGAGAGGGTGTCTGTCTCCCTGATCTGAATTGGGAGCTGGTTCCACAGGAGAGGAGCCTGAAAGCTGAAGTGTGATATCACAGTGTGATAATCCAGCACTGAGGAACGTCTGTAAGAATTCTTCTGTCCGTCACACTTGTTATTTG
Organism: Thalassophryne amazonica; assembly: GCF_902500255.1. Lineage (NCBI taxonomy): Eukaryota > Metazoa > Chordata > Actinopteri > Batrachoidiformes > Batrachoididae > Thalassophryne > Thalassophryne amazonica. The sequence goes on along the minus strand of NC_047119.1, from coordinate 63,067,682 downwards.
TGGTCGTCTGAGTGTTTTAGTGGTCCAGAGCTCACATGTGAATTCTTTATTCCCTGAGATCAGCGTGACAAGACATTTCATTTCATTTCATTTATTATTTATTTCATTCATTTAAAAGAAAAAAAACAGAAAAGCAGAAATAAAGCATCTCCATTACCAGAATGAAAAGGAGCAGAGAGAAGAACAAGTCTTGTATTTTCTGCCCCTTTTTACAATACAATCTTTCAATATCCAGCGTCATTTTTCAACATTATTTAACAGATTGTATTTCTTTAACTTGTCACATACCACTGACTTATTTCATAATTATGACCATTATTAAATAGATTACATCTCTGACAGGTTACATTTTTAAACTTAAAACATTTTATACATTATTAACAAATTACATTTTTTTTTATTTCCTTACAGCCCACTAACTTATTTTATAGTTTCATACTTACTTAATACATCTAGTTTAATACGTTTTTTAAATAATTTAAGCGACCTTAATTCTTTAATTTCTTTGTTGAGATTGTTCCATAATTTTACACCATTTACTGCAATACTCCGTTCTTTTACTTTGGTTCTGTATCTTGGTTTTCTAAAGACTTCTATTCCTTTCAGTTTATAACTACTTACTCTTTTCTCAAACATATTTTGAATGTTTGTTGGTAAAGCATTTTTATTAGCTTGGTACATTGTTTGTAATATTTTCAAATCGACCAAATCACGAAATTTAAGTACCCTGTACTTAATGAACAATGGATTAGATGGATCTCTAAAACCACTGTTGCTAATCACCCTTAAAGCCCTTTTCTGCAGAATAAACAAAGGTTGTATATAAGTTGTATATGTTGATCCCCAGATTTCTACACAATAAGTTAAATATGGGAAAATCAATGAATTGTACAATGTTAATAAACCATAACTATTTAATGAATATTTTACTTTATGCAAAACAGCAATGGCTTTCGCTATTTTTCCTTTTATGTAATTTATGTGTGACTTCCATGTAAGATCTTCATCAATTATGACTCCTAAAAATTTCATTTCTTTTACCCTTTGTATATCCATTCCATCTATTTGTAATGACACGTTTTTTTTTTTTGCTCTGTCATTAAACAATATGAAATTTGTCTTATTAATAATTAGTGACAGTCTGTTTATATCAAACCAATGCTTAACCTTTTCCAATTCCGTTTTTATCACTTGTGCTACTTCCTGTATATCTGATCCAGAGTAAAACAGCGTTGTATCATCAGCAAATAAAATGCTACCAAGCACATTAGATACATTCACAAAATCATTGATATACAAAATAAACAGTTTGGGTCCAAGTACTGATCCTTGTGGTACTCCATAAGCAATATTACACAATTCTGATTTGATATTATTTATCTGAACAAACTGTTTTCTAAGTAGCTTTTTACCCACTGATGTGCAATACCTCTTATTCCATATTGTTGTAACTTGTGAAGCAATCTTGAGTGGTCAATAACATCAAAAGCTTTTTTCAAGTCAATAAAAATACTTACAAAATAATCCTTATTTTCTATTGTTGTTGATATTTTCTCTATTAATTCCATAATTGCCATAGCTGTCGAATGTTTTGTTCTGAATCCATACTGAGCATTATTTAAAATATGATGTTTCTCAGTGAATTTATCCAACCTTGTCACAAAAACTTTTTCCATAATTTTAGAAAACTGTGGAAGCAATGATACTGGCCTGTAATTAGAGAATTTATGTTTAATGACAATTTTAATGATAATGAGTCAGTGAGTCATTCAGTGACTCCAGGAGTGACTGAATGAAGTTCTCAAAGTAAATCGAACATCTGGAGTTTTTTCTGCTCACTGGTCAGAGGAAACCGTGAGAAGCAGCCAAGCAGCCAGTGGTCCTGTTAGTTTTAGACCATTAAAACATCTGGAAACCTTGACATGTGATGGATGGAAATTTGAAGGTGATTTTTTTGTGTGAAATGAATAAATGAGTGTTGTGTCTTCATGTGGTGCAGGCGATTATTTCAAATCACGAAGCAGCTGCTTGATGTCCAAGAGAAAGTCCAGGAGAAAGTCCAGCCTCAACCTCTGTCTCCATCACAGCTCCAACACTTCACAGACTGCATGCAGCAGTGTGAAAGGCTGCAGGAAGCCTATAAGACCCAGGTCTGTGAAACACACTCACACACACACATACACACACACACACACACACACACAAACACACACACACAGCACTTTTGGACTGTGACGTGAACCCGGTTCTTCTGCTTGGTGTCTCTGCACAGCTGGTGAAAACTCGAGCTGAGGCAGATGAGTTCTGCACTCGGCTGGCTCAGGCTGAACAGGAGGCACAGGCCGTGCAGGGGAAGATGAAGGAGGAGATGGAGAAGGTGCGCGGGGAGCTGCAGGAGGAGGTGCAAGCTCTGAACATCACGCTGGCTGATCTCCATACGCAGGTTAGAAAAGTTTTTGTGTTTTTGATAAACAAACAGTCAAAGAAGAACCGAAATGTGAACTGCCTCAAAATCTTTACTCTTTTGTGAGGTCGGTTTTCTTTTAATGTCTGGCTATAAAGCATTCTCTTTATGATGTCACAAATGAGGATAAACATCTGAGGTCCTGGAGGTCTGCTGGACTGGTTTTCATTTCAGGATCTCCTGAATGAGACGTCACATCCCAGACGTCTGGAGCGGCTGTTCATTGTCCATGTGTTCTGGTGTTTTAGGTGGAGACTCAGAGGGACCAGATGGAGCTTCTGGAGCAGAAAAACAAGGTGCTGCTGGAGGAGAACAGACAGCTTCAGCAGCAGCTGGAGACTGTGGAAAGGTCAGTCAAAAGTGACTGTCTCTTCTTTCTCACACCTTCAGCTTTTGTTTGTCAGCAGCACATGGCACATTTTATTTCCTGACCACCAAGTCTTCTTATTGTCCAAGACCCTGATCTGAGATCAGTGCTTCAGTTTGGGATTCACATATAACTCCCAGGAATAAGTGGGGACGTCCGATCACATGATCACAGTCCTTTAACATTTAGTATCAGTGGAAGACCTCCAGCATGTTGTTATTTACAGGGTCTCATGTTGGTAAATAAGAGATGATGTGATTAACTTTTGATCAATACAGGTTTTGGGAATCATGTTCAAACACTGATTGACTAATTTTAAAAGCACCTTTTATGACTTCTGCCGTCAGGTCTATCAAGTAGCTGGAAAAGCCTTGTTGCTAATCACAATGTCCTGGTGGCCACTAGAGGTCACTGCTGCTTGTCCGGACACTGTACAAAATAAAAAAAATGATTTTTATGATAAAAAACTATAATTATATAAAGATTGTACTCATTGATGTCAGTAAAAGGTGTTTTCATGTTCATATATGTTTTATTGTATAGTCTTAAAACAGAGTTGTGAAATATTTAAAACAAAGTAACATTTTCTCTGAATAACTGATGAATTATTGCTAAAACTTTCTCCTGAGATTTTTGTTGCTGAGTTTATTCACACAAGAAATCAAGAAATTAACAGCACATCAACACACAGGAAGAATATTTTAACATCTCAGTTTAAATAACCGTCTTAAATTACAGTCTGCGACCGACAAATCATCCATTATTGATTAAAATCATGATTTAACTCAATACAAGCTGAATATCAGGACTTTTAACAACAACAAACCAGATGAGCAGAAAGTCATCAGAAAATGACGTCTTTTTATTTTGTCTCCTCCTGCAGAAAGCTGAAGGAGTCTGTGAGTCAGAACGATGATCTGAAAGCCCTCAGCAACCAGCTGGAACTGAAAACCAGCAGCTACACCCTGCAGGTCCAAAAGCTCCAGGAGTCTCTGGATGATGCTCACAAACAGGTGCGATGTGACAACACCTGCAGTCTGTTCAGCTCTGATCATGTGACGTGCACCGTGCACGTTCATACCTCAGAGGGTGTTGGTGCTCAGCTGCTGCAGCTCTTTCACTGACTTTGACGCTCCGTCTTTTCCTGCAGATGCTGAAGGCCAGAAGTGATGCTGAGGAACAAGATCGCTCAGCTGCAGCCACCATCTGTCAACTATGGCGTGAAGTGACCAGTGCGACGGAGAAAATGATCAAGGTGCCAACAGGATTTTTACCAGCTGACTTGTTGCCTGTGTAGAACATGTGTGAGTAGTTGTGTAACGTGTGTGTTTGCCATGTTCAGATGGAGGAGGATGTAGCCCTACTGGAGACACTGAAGGATCGCTTCTTGAAGTCCCAGCAGTTGAGTCAGACTCTCCAGAGCTACATCACTCACATCGTGAAGATCCGGTCAGGGACACACCAGGAGCTGGACGCTCTCCCAGCATGCACTGGGTCATCATCGTCCTTCACTTCGGACAGTTTGAGCACGGACATGGAGTTATCATGAAGTCATTTGGAAGAACATGTGAGGAACGTTCCCAGGACCCAGGACTTGCACTTCATGTAACAATGACCTCTAATGGAAAAAATAAACCTACAGAACAGCCAACCTTCCTAAACCAATGAACTCTAATATAGAACCACCCAACACCCACCTTTCCTCAACCAACAGACTGATGCAGGAAAAGAGGACCAATGGGCTCAACTGATCCTCCATCAGAAACAATGTTCTTTTTCTCTATTTTACACTTTGAGGATGAGGAGGATTCTTTGAGGAGACATGAGTGAGGATATGTCAGATCCTCATGGAATCTTTTTTATGGTTCAAATATACCCCATTTAACATAAACTCTCTCTGTCTTTGTTGATCAGTTACTTTTAGCGATTTGTTCAATGACCGCTGTGGAAACAAAAGAGAGAAAGAAAAACCTAAATCAGCTTCTACACTGAGAGTTAGTTTTCAACTGAATCTCCGACACTCAGCTGTGACTTTAAAAATGACTCAGCAGGGTGGTAAATCCAAATCAGTGAGAATGTGGACTTAGTAGGAACGTCAGCTGTCTAGATACATTTTATCATCTCAGGTTCTCTAATCCACATATGAAGTATTTAAAAACAGATTTTTCCAGATACAATGTCTTCATACAGAGACACAGTCAGAGGAATGTCGTCCTGAGACACATCTAAGAAATACAGAGGATCCAGTGTGACCTGTGGATTAAAACCCTGCTGGACCAGCTTCATCTTCTGCTGCTTGAAGGTCTCAGTGACTTCAAGAACTCTCTAAAATAAGAGAGGAATAAACAGAAAACATGTGGCTCCAGTGTCATTTTTAAAAAGACACAGTTCAATGAACCTGTCGTACCTGCAGTCTGAGAAACCATGAACAGGTTGTGTTTGCTGTAGTTTATTTTCATCCTGAAACCACGTCCTTGACACACTGATCAAGCAGCAGCACTCGAGCCTGAATTTTGGCCCTAAAGCAGAAGTCATTTTTCTTGTAGTTCCTTGCCTGGCCACTTGAGGCTGACTCCAAAACAGAGCACTTTCCCATAGGACTCCATGTTAAAATGTCCAACTTTAGAGCAGAAATAAACATGTTTACAGGCTGGAACAAAAACAGTTTTGGTCTTTACAGATAGTTTCTGCCTCCATGAGAACTGTACGCGTGTGAATTATTTTTTCTAGCTTCTTAGTTTAAGATGTTTTAAGCCATAAAGTTCTGTATAATTGTGGGTGTAGCTGCTTTGAGTAACAGATGATAAGCTACGACTCCGCCTCTCGTAGCCTCGACCGTAACTCAGAGTCTGCTGTTTTGTTGGTGTGTCTGTTTGGAGTATTTTATTAATAATATGGCTTGTTTGTTCGCTGGAACTTCGGACTCGGAGAGAGGAGGGTGTTCAGGCGTTTGTCGTCACATACAGATCCACGCACGCTCCACCCCTTTATGAATCAATGAGTTCACTGTGAATCAGTGTGGGCGGGGCTCTCAACATGGTGACACCCAGAAAAGGTGTCATTTAAGCTGTTCCACGTCTCTATAGAAAACCAAAGGATGACGTCACGCAGGCTCTGTCCAGTATTTATACAGTCTATGGCATTGATTCCAACAGTCTTCCAACAGTCTTTTTACACAAAAACACAATTTTGTAACTACTTTTTTCACCCAGGTGAAGATGTGTACCTCTGCTAGTGAACATAACACAAGTGGTGCGGCCAAGCTCTGCCAATTGGCCTCTCTTCATTGGCTTCCTGTTAATTCTAGAATAGAATTTAAAATTCTTCTTCTTACTTATAAGGTTTTGAATAATCAGGTCCCATCTTATCTTAGGGACCTCGTAGTACCATATTACCCCATTAGAGCGCTTCGCTCTCAGACTGCGGGCTTACTTGTAGTTCCTAGGGTTTGTAAGAGTAGAATGGGAGGCAGAGCCTTCAGCTTTCAGGCTCCTCTCCTGTGGAACCAGCTCCCAATTCAGATCAGGGAGACAGATACCCTCTCTACTTTTAAGATTAGGCTTAAAACTTTCCTTTTCGCTAAGGCTTATAGTTAGGGCTGGATCGGGTGACCCTGGACCATCCCTTGGTTATGTTGCTTTAGACGTAGACTGTGGGGGGGTTCCCATGATGCACTGTTTCTTTCTCTTTTTGCTCCGTATGCATCACTCTGCATTTAATCATTAGTGATCGATCTCTGCCCCCCTTCTCGGCATGTCTTTTTCCTGGTTCTTTCCCTCAGCCCCAACCAGTCTCAGCAGAAGACTGCCCCTCCCTGAGCCTGGTTCTGCTGGAGGTTTCTTCCTGTTAAAAGGGAGTTTTTCCTTCCCACTGTGGCCAAGTGCTTGCTCATAGGGGGTCGTTTTGACCGTTGGGGTTTTTCATAATTATTGTATGGCCTTGCCTTACAATAGATGGTTTTGTCGGCGGGCAGTACGTAGACCGAAGTTCGCAGTAATTCCGGCTGTTTTCGCGGTGGAAAGGGGTGGAGCATTTCGCCGGCATTTTGAGCGCCGTACTAGCCGCAAATACGCGGATAAAACGCTGCTAATCCGCTGCTAATCCGCTGAATAAAACGGCGTTTTGACGCTGTAGCATCTGGCACACGTCAGGCAACGGGGGTTAATACTCAGTTCTATCCTTTACAATCACAGGTTAAGATGCGCGTGAGAACGGCGGTGTTCTGCTGCCACCAATAATTTCCTGAGTACCGCTCGATTTATCCAGGCAAATCCTGCGTTACTCCAGGAACATTTGCTTATAGGCACCGCCCCCAGAGTATAATAGGCTGAAGCAGCTGTCAGTGCAGGGGGAGGGAGTGACAGGGAGCTCATCTCTCAGCCTTTTCTTTTCTCTCCTTTTCCCCTCCTCAACGTGTTGCTCGTTTCCACCACAGGGCTACCCTCTGCTTCTGAACCAGACCTCTTGGTAAGTCCTTGCCGCTTCCAATTTTATTTTAGGAGGTATACTGGAGCTTCTCTGCAAAAATATCTGGAGTTGGCCACGAGTGAGAGACCTGCATGCAGTGCGCTAGCGTTTTTATACTGACCGCCGCCTATCAGCCGTTTGGAACGCCGTTGACCGGGAGGTGGCGTTTAGAACAGCGTACTGTCCGCTAGCGCCGCCGTTTTGTCTGCCTCTGTCGCCGGTTAAAATGCCTTTGAGGATGCCGATGTGGGCTCTATCGCCGTTTTACACGCCGTTGGTTAGGGATACAACGCCGGCCGCCAGTTACGGCGGTGTAAACTGCGGCACTACAGGAAGGGGCGGGATGACACGGCGATTAAAAAGTATCAAACACCGTTGTTCGCGTTGTCTCCGTCGTCAGGCCACTTCTCCGGGAGCGCTCCCGGAATTATTCGACATGTTGAATAATTTTTTCGCCGATTCCCAGTGAAGCCGGAACCAAACCACGCCCCCGTGCGCCGGCGTTAACTACGGCGTTTGATCCCTAAAACGGCCCGGAGGGGGCAAAATCTCTGCCGGGACACCTCTGGGAGAGTTTACCGTCTATGTGTAAACAGGGCTTTAACTCTCGCTTCAGACGGGGAGGCAATGAACAATCTAAAAAACTCTGATGTGTATCAGGACCTGCACAGTAATAAGGTCGGTCCTATTCTGCTAAAAGAGGTCTTGGGACACAACTTATTTACATTAATAAGGCCTGCGGCTGGTTATCTGGACACCTGGTGTTGGACATTTCATTTGACAAAGTCTTTACAGACACATGAAACACCTCCAGAATTTACACTTTTCATATCTGCTTCCAACATTAGTGGCTGAAGGTTCTGTTCTGCCTCAAATATCTGAAAAATACAGTCATCACTTAACAGGTGTAATGTGTGTTACACACAACAAAAGAGAAGGAAAATAAAAGAAGGATGGAAATAAGTCAGTTGTTTATTTTTGTTGTTACAAGGAAAACAGTGTTTTCAATACTGTAGAATATTTCAGAATTAGTTTTGTAGTTTTATTTTTCCAAACCATTGAACTCCATTGACATACAAATTAAAACTTCTAAGGTTCCAGTTTGTGTGCTCCCACACATCCATAAGCTCACCACACGACAAGACAGGACACGGTCAGAAAAAAACGTCAGACTCCCAACTCTCTCCCCGCACAGCACCGCACCACACTCAGCCCAACAAGTCTTAAAGTGGCAGGCACCCAATTCTCAAACCAGCAGTACAATGACATTATCTCTTAACAAATGCAAACTGTTTATGGCAACATTTGTCATGCCCCACCCAGTTCCAGGCTTCAGTCCTTATTTTCCCTCTTTATTTAGTTCTGCTCCTTTTGCCCCAGCCTTGTTTTATTAATTGCCTTTTTCATCATGTGTTTATTATATGTTCTATTTTTGCTTTGTCACTTTCTTTCTTTGTTACTTTTGTACTTCTGCCATGTTCCAGTTCCGTTCTAGTTTTGTTCTATCAGTCTGTTTTCATGGTTTATCATTTAGTTATTGTTTGCCTATTGTTTTTGCTGTTCTCATTTCTGTTATGTAGTACTGTTATGCCAGGTTTTGTTATCACTTAGTTTCTGTTTTTCTTATAGTTTTGTCTGTCTGTTCCACTTGGTTTTGTCACAGTGTTATTTCCCATGATTCTGTTTATCATGTTCTGGTATGCTTTTCAGCCCTGTTCAAGTTTAGATTCCTGTTCATGTTTTTCTTTGTATGATCTTTGTCATGTCTGTAATCTCTTCACTGCTCACTTGCACCTGCCTGTCATTCTCTCTTTGTCTGCACTTCTCTCAGGTCTCTAAGTTGTCATGTCCAGTTTCATTGTTATCACAGTCTCTTTCTGATCACTCATGTCCCACACCTGCACTTTGTCATCACTGTTGGCCACGCCCCATTCATCTGTCATTTACTTGCCCATTTGTCACCACCTTTCTGCATCTCTTTTGCCTCTTAGTTGTCACCTGACCACGCCCCCTTCCAGGCCCTTCCTCCTCCACGTGCACCTCATTATCTTATTAACACCTGTTATTTAAACTGCTTCAGTTCACTTCCTCCCTGCTTGTTTGTTGATTCATTCACTCACTAGCACTTTGTTTCAGTCCTGTTTTGCCAAGCCATGTTTTTTGACTCAGCTCTGTGTACCGGATCCTGCTTTTTGCCTCAGCCCTGACAACTCTGTTCGCTCGTGTACTGAGCCTGCTTATTTTTGACCACGTCCTCTGTCTTGTTCCTGCCCGGTACTTTTGCTCCGCAGACTGCCTTCCTGTTACTGAACCCAGGCCTGAATAAAACCATCCTTTACTCATACATCCTGTTGTGAGCCTGCATTTGTGTCCAGCCTCTCTCTGTGCCTCGCCTCCGCTCAGTCCTGTCAACATCCACTGCATAGTAAAAATACTATTAATATGCACATATGGCACCTACATACGGGCCCCTAATTGTTCTAATAACACAATAACTTGCAACAATTATCATATTTCCATAAACTCTATAGTACATATCATAAACAGTCAGTAAACTAATCATCCAAACACATGTAAAGACTGCAACAGGCACATAAAATGTCAAAATGTCCTCAATCAACTTCAGAAAGGATATAGTCAATGGATGATCCATCTTCTTCAAGGTGTGGAGAGAAAGAGAGACAGAAAGGAAAGAGAGATACAGATAGAAATAGAGCCGGAGGTTGCCAGCACATAGTTCATCATAGGGGCTTAGTCTTTACCACTAGCCCATTCTGATTCCACGAGCAGACAGATCTTTGTAATCGGTCGGTCCAAGACAGTAGTCTTTGTCTTTATTCGAAATCTGCGGACAAGACCCTTTTTGTCTGGAACTGCTTCATTGATTTTGCCCATAATCCAAGAATTTCTTGGTGCACAATCATCCACAAGGAGCACAATGTCACCTTCTGCGAAGTTCCTGGATGTTGTAGCCCAGCGCTGGCACTCCTGCAGTTGAGGTAGGTACTCTTTCGTCCATCTCTTCCAGAACAAACTGGACATATATTGCACCTGTTTCCATCTGCGCCGTGAGTAGAGGTCTTCCTGGTCAAACAATCCTGGAGGTAATAATGGTGTTTTCAGCAACAGCAAATGATTAGGGGTCAGAGCCTCTAAAACATTCGAGTCACTGGACGCCTTAGTTGATAATCATCTCTGCCTCACATAAGACTGTATGAAGGCCTTCCTCGTCGAGAATTTGCTCTCTCACAGTGGAATTCAGTACCTTTCTGATTGATCTTACCAACCTCTCCCGTGCTCCACCATGATGTGAAACAGTGGGAGGGTTGAATGTCCACTTGATTCCGTGCTGATGAAATAGATGCTGAAACTGTCAGGTGTTCAACGTTAGCAATGGATGCCTTCAGCTCACGACTGGCAGCAACAAAATTTGCACGTGCCCCAATAGAACTGAGCTGTGCCCCAGTATAAATGCTATTAATTTTCAACAATAAGTATTTATCATACTTTAATTCAGATAATTCAGAAGGGGAAAGATATATATTCCTGCTCAAATGTGTTGCAAGAGTTATACTCCAAATAGAGGATATAGCTCACGAGCACATTCTGTGTATGTCACTGTGCACAAGCTGCAGGTGAACTCCACATTCAGCTTTCCCTTAGAGTCCTTTGAGAGTTATGACTCATCATGTCGTTACTCTCAATCAAGGGACTCTCATGTTGTGTGTGGGACACTGAGCACACAGTGCAGTTTGAGGTCTGGTAACGTGACACAACAGTTAATTGTATATTGTTATTTTTTAAATGAAACCAAATTACGTTATACTAACTGAAAACATTATCGCGTGACTTCTGTGGATGGATATCAGGAAATTCTTCAGCCGTAGCAGGGACAGGGAAGCAGTAAGTGGAGATGAGAAAGAGGGAGGTAAGTTCTGGTGATAAATTAGCTGGTTAAGCTAGCCAGGTAATTTAGCAACGCTATTAGCAAGTTTGTTAACTTAAATGCCTATATAAATATAAATTTGAGCAGTGCATTTTTGATTTTGCTGCTGGAGAGAATGAGGATGTAGGTGCTGGAGGAGGAGAGTCTGAGGTGTGTGAGTGGTCGAGGAAAAGTGAAAGTATGGAGACTGACAGGTGAGAGACAGGTGAAAGTCAGGAGAGACGGCACTGTTATGTTCTTTTGTCACGGTGAGACCTCCAAAAAGAACTGGACAGGAAACGGACTACAAAGTTTAGATGTTGTATTGAAAAGAGTTGTTGCACCAATACAGAGCTGAATAGTTGAACCAAAGACATGAATACTTTGGTTTTATCAATTAAACATATATAAAAAAATCAGATTGTTTTAACAATTAGACAGCTGTAAAAGGATCTGATAGTTTTACCAAATACAAAGACATTTTGTGTGTCAACCATTTTGAAAGGCAGCAAGGTTAATATAATCAGAAGATTATATAAGACTTGTTCTTCTCTCTGCTCCTTTTCATTCTGGTAATGGAGATGCTTTATTTCTGCTTTTCTGTTTTTGTTTTTGTTTTCTTTTAAATGAATGAAATAAATAAATAAATGAAATGAAATGAATGAATGAATTCAGAGAATCTGGAGAACTTTCTACACGTAAGCAGTAAGGCCGAAAACCAACATGGAATGCCCATGACCTTCGATCCCTCAGGCGGCGGTGCATTAAAAACCAACATCATTGTGTAAAAGATCTTACTGCGTGGGCTCAGGAACACTTCAGAAAATCATTGTCAGTTAACGCAGTTTGTCGCGACATCTACAAGTGCAAGTTAAAACTCTACCATGCAAAGCAAAAGCCATACATCAACAACATCCAGAAACGCCACCGCCTTCTCTGGGCCTGAGCTCATTTGAAATGGACAGACGCAAAGTGGAAAAGTGTGCTGTGGTCTGATGAGTCCACATTTCAAATTGTTTTTGGAAATCATGGACATTGTGTCCTCCAGACAAAAGAGGAAAAAGACCATCCAGATTGTTACCAGCGCAAAGTTCAAAAGTCAGCATCTGTGATGGTATGGGGGTGTGTTAGTGCCCATGGCATGGGCAACTTACACATCTGCGATGGCACCATCAATGCTGAAAGGTACATCCAGGTTTTGGAGCAACACATGCTGCCATCTAAGCAACATCTTTTTCAGGGACGTCACTGCTTATTTCAGCAAGACAATGCCAAGCCACATTCTGCATGTTACAACAGCATGGCTTCATAGTAAAAGAGTGCGGGTACTAGACTGGCCTGTCTGTAGTCCAGACCTGTCACCCATTGAAAATGTGTGGCGCATTATGAAGAGCAAAATACAACAATGGAGACCTCGGACTGTTGAACAACTGCAGTCGTACATCAAGCAAGAATGGGGAAGAATTCCACCTACAAAGCTTCAACAATTAGTGTCCTCAGTTCCCAAATGCTTATTGAGTGTTGTTAGAAGGAAAGTTGATATAACACAGTGGTAAACATACCACTGTCCCAGCTTTTTTGAAACATGTTGCAGGCATCCATTTCAAAATGAGCAAATATTTGCACAAAAACAATAAAGTTTATCAGTTTGAACATTAAATATCTTGTCTTTGTGGTGTATTCAATTGAATATAGGTTAAAGAGGATTTGCAAATCATTGTATTCTTTTTATTTACATTTTACACAATGACCCAACTTCATTGGGGTTGTATTCAACACCCACACATACACCCTACATCACCTCATCCCACAATGGGCTTGAACTCCGAGTCCTCAGGATGGGAGGTTGACACTCTAACCACGAGGCTAAAACCCAAGACCTATAGGGAGTCAGAATGCATATTGACTTCATATAATTTAGTGACTCTAATCTCAATTTTAATAACCACTTAAAGGCCAAACTACATCTGTCTGTTACTGTCTGAAAAATATTGCTAGAATCAAGCGGTTGCTGTCTAAGTATAACACAGAAATACTTATCAATTTTTTGTAGGCTGAAGAGGATTTGCAAATCATTGTATTCTGTTTTCATTTACATTTTACACAACATCCAAACTTCATTGGAATTGGGGTTGAATGTGCACTTCTATGCACTACAGCTAAACTTAGTGCTGTGTCACACCTGCCAAGCAATACCAGAGGTCAGGGACTTATTTGACCTGTTGCAGAGTGTAGACTCATTTTTTAGTGTTTCTCTCATCCACACAGATGCTGAGAATGACAGCCTCAACACTGCATTTAATCTATTATTAGACTCTATTGGCTTTGCTCAAAAAGTAAATGAGTCCACCCACCACTTTAATCATATTTTAGATCTTGTTCTGACTTATGGTATGGAAATAGAAGACTTAACAGTATTCCCTGAAATCTCCCTTCTGTCTGATCATTTTTTAATAACATTTACATTTACCCTGATGGACTACCCTGCAGTGGGGAATAAGTTTCATTACACTAGAAGTCTTTCAGAAAGCGCTGTAACTAGGTTTAAGGATATGATTCCTTCTTTATGTTCTCTAATGTCATATACCAACACAGAGCAGAGTAGCTACCTAAACTCTGTAAGGGAGATAGAGTATCTCGTCAATAGTTTTACATCCTCATTGAAGACAACTTTGGATGCTGTAGCTCCTCTGAAAAAGAGAGCTTTAAATCAGAAGTGTCTGACTCCGTGGTTTAACTCACAAACTCGTAGCTTAAAGCAGATAACCCGTAAGTTGGAGAGGAAATGGCGTCTCACTAATTTAGAAGATCTTCACTTAGCCTGGAAAAAGAGTTTGTTGCTCTATAAAAAAGCCCTCCGTAAAGCTAGGACATCTTTCTACTCATCACTAATTGAAGAAAATAAGAACAACCCCAGGTTTCTTTTCAGTACTGTAGCCAGGCTGACAAAGAGTCAGAGCTCTATTGAGCTGAGTATTCCATTAACTTTAACTAGTAATGACTTCATGACTTTCTTTGCTAACAAAATTTTGACTATTAGAGAAAAAATTACTCATAACCATCCCAAAGATGTATCGTTATCTTTGGCTGCTTTCAGTGATGCCGGTATTTGGTTAGACTCTTTCTCTCCGATTGTTCTGTCTGAGTTATTTTCATTAGTTACTTCATCCAAACCATCAACATGTTTATTAGACCCCATTCCTGCCAGGCTGCTCAAGGAAGTCCTACCATTATTTAATGCTTCAATCTTAAATATGATCAATCTATCTTTGTTAGTTGGTTATGTACCACAGGCCTTTAAGGTGGCAGTAATTAAACCATTACTTAAAAAGCCATCACTTGACCCAGCTATCTTAGCTAATTATAGGCCAATCTCCAACCTTCCTTTTCTCTCAAAGATTCTTGAGAGGGTAGTTGTAAAACAGCTAACTGATCACCTGCAGAGGAATGGTCTATTTGAAGAGTTTCAGTCAGGTTTTAGAATTCATCATAGTACAGAAACAGCATTAGTGAAGGTTACAAATGATCTTCTTATGGCTTCGGACAGTGGACTTATCTCTGTGCTTGTTCTGTTGGACCTCAGTGCTGCTTTTGATACTGTTGACCATAAAATTTTATTACAGAGATTAGAGCATGTCATAGGTATTAAAGGCACTGCGCTGCGGTGGTTTGAATCATATTTGTCTAATAGATTACAGTTTGTTTATGTAAATGGGGAATCTTCTTCACAGACTAAAGTTAATTATGGAGTTCCACAAGGTTCTGTGCTAGGACCAATTTTATTCACTTTATACATGCTTCCCTTAGGCAGTATTATTAGACGGTATTGCTTAAATTTTCATTGTTACGCAGATGATACCCAGCTTTATCTATCCATGAAGCCAGAGGATACACACCAATTAGCTAAACTGCAGGATTGTCTTACAGACATAAAGACATGGATGACCTCTAATTTCCTGCTTTTAAACTCAGATAAAACTGAAGTTATTGTACTTGGCCCCACAAATCTTAGAAGCATGGTGTCTAACCAGATCGTTACTCTGGATGGCATTTCCCTGATCTCTAGTAATACTGTGAGAAATCTTGGAGTCATTTTTGATCAGGATATGTCATTCAAAGCGCATATTAAACAAATATGTAGGACTGCCTTTTTGCATTTACGCAATATCTCTAAAATCAGAAAGGTCTTGTCTCAGAGTGATGCTGAAAAACTAATTCATGCATTTATTTCCTCTAGGCTGGTCTATTGTAATTCATTATTATCAGGTTGTCCTAAAAGTTCCCTAAAAAGCCTTCAGTTGGTTCAGAATGCTGCAGCTAGAGTACTGACGGGGACTAGCAGGAGAGAGCATATCTCACCCGTGTTGGCCTCTCTTCATTGGCTTCCTGTTAATTCTAGAATAGAATTTAAAATTCTTCTTCTTACTTATAAGGTTTTGAATAATCAGGTCCCATCTTATCTTAGGGACCTCGTAGTACCATATTACCCCATTAGAGCGCTTCGCTCTCAGACTGCGGGCTTACTTGTAGTTCCTAGGGTTTGTAAGAGTAGAATGGGAGGCAGAGCCTTCAGCTTTCAGGCTCCTCTCCTGTGGAACCAGCTCCCAATTCAGATCAGGGAGACAGATACCCTCTCTACTTTTAAGATTAGGCTTAAAACTTTCCTTTTCGCTAAGGCTTATAGTTAGGGCTGGATCGGGTGACCCTGGACCATCCCTTGGTTATGTTGCTTTAGACGTAGACTGTGGGGGGGTTCCCATGATGCACTGTTTCTTTCTCTTTTTGCTCTGTATGCATCACTCTGCATTTAATCATTAGTGATCGATCTCTGCCCCCCTTCTCGGCATGTCTTTTTCCTGGTTCTTTCCCTCAGCCCCAACCAGTCTCAGCAGAAGACTGCCCCTCCCTGAGCCTGGTTCTGCTGGAGGTTTCTTCCTGTTAAAAGGGAGTTTTTCCTTCCCACTGTGGCCAAGTGCTTGCTCATAGGGGGTCGTTTTGACCATTGGGGTTTTTCATAATTATTGTATGGCCTTGCCTTACAATATGGAGCGCCTTGGGGCAACTGTTTGTTGTGATTTGGCGCTATATAAGAAAAAAGTTGATTGATTGATTGATTGATAAACCATCACAGATTCAGAGAGGTGCAAAAGCGGTTGGGTTTGCAGCCATCTGAACTTGTACAGTTGTCAAAGACTCGTTGGTCATGCCAGTTGCGATCTGTGAATGCCATCTCACAGAACGTCCCTGCTGTTCTTCACTGCCTCTCCAGCATTAACACCTCCATGGCAGTGGGACTCCACATGACCTCAGCAGGTTCTCCACAGTATATCTGTTGATGAGGTTCAAGGTCTTTCTGTCTGTAACTGAGAATCTGCAAAAATATTTGCAGAGTGAAACATTCGACCTGCCTAAGGCTGCAGAATACAAGGAAGAATTCATTGTGTGTGTGAGACCCTCTGAAAACAGATGTGCAAAGATGAGAAGGCTGCTGAGCTGTATGATGCAGTAAAGACCTTCTGTGCAGCAAATCAAATCCCTGAGCCGGGTGTCACAAAGGGAGAAGCAGAAATGCAGTTGATGTGGTGGAATCGAGTTGTGGAGCAGTGAGTGACCTGTGATTCAGAGAAGCTGAAAAGAAACCTGTTTCTACCTTGAATAGACAGGATGGTTGCTGAGATGGATGAGTGTTTTTCATCTGTTAGTGGTCAAAATCTCAGATGTATTCAGGCCTGTAACCCTGAATCAATCAATCAATCAATCAATTTTTTTATATAGCGCCAAATCACAACAAACAGTTGCCCCAAGGCGCTTTATATTGTAAGGCAAGGCCATACAATAATTATGTAAAACCCCAACGGTCAAAACGACCCCCTGTGAGCAACTCAGACAGCTTTCTCTGTGAGGAGCACCTCAGTGGTCTGGCAGATCATTACAATGTTGTTATGATGTATATGCTTTTGCTGCCATGTTGAAAATGTTCATGTTTGTTAAAATGAATATGTTCCTACACTCATTAATGTCTCAAGTAGTAGTTTTGGTAGGGATGTGGCAGTGGGGCTGGGCAGTGTGTGTGTGTGTGTGTGTGTGTGTGTGTGTGTGTGTGAGGAGGGAGATATGCGCTAGGTGGCCTGTGCCTCAGTAGAGCTTTATGCCTCACAACACCCTTGTTGAGACCCAAAAGTTACGTCTATAAACCCCTCAAGGGAAAAACCATCATGTGGGTGAAGGGGATCACTCAGACGCATGAGAGCTGTCAGAAAATAAACTTTGCCAGGATCAAAGATCTGGTCGAGGGTTATATAAAAGACCCCGCCCTCTGCACATCTATCAAAATGCCGCAACAGGGAATTAAACATCATGAAAGTGGTTTCAGTCTGACAAATTTGTCATTTCAAAAAACCTTCAGAGTGGTGTTTGACAAACGGCGTCTTTTAAAGGACGAGGAAACTGAGCCCTTCAGACTTTGAAACACGTCTCAGCCTTTTACCACAGTCGAGTTTGACCCCAGACTTCAGCTCCCCTTCTCCTGTCTCATCGTCGGGCCGAGTGGTTCAGGAAAAACTGTGTTTGTGAAAGCATTGCTGGAAAATTGTAACCACACCATGAAACATGTGCCTTATAACGTTGTATGGATTCATAACGTCCAAACAACCTCTGTATTCTGAACTGAGGGTGAAGAATAAAAATATTACATTTTTACAAGGTCTGCCTGATTCCTTTGAAGATGAAAGTCTTTTTCCTGAAGATCAGTCATGTGATTATTTTGGACAAGCAACAGATCACCCTGAAGTTGTAAGAATTTTTACAGAGTACAGACATTATCAGAATATGAGTGTTATAATGATCACACAGAACATATTCTACAAAGGAAAATACAGTCCACCCATGAGCTTGAATTGTAATTACACTCAACAAAAATATAAACGCAACACTTTTGGTTTTGCTCCCATTTTGTATGAGATGAACTCAAAGATCTAAAACTTTTTCCACATACACAATATCACCATTTCCCTCAAATATTGTTCACAAACCAGTCTAAATCTGTGATAGTGAGCACTTCTCCTTTGCTGAGATAATCCATCCCACCTCACAGGTGTGCCATACTAAGATGCTGATTAGACACCATGATTAGTGCACAGGTGTGCCTTAGACTGTCCACAATAAAAGGCCACTCTGAAAGGTGCAGTTTTATCACACAGCACAATGCCACAGATGTCGCAAGATTTGAGGGAGCGTGCAATTGGCATGCTGACAGCAGGAATGTCAACCAGAGCTGTTGCTCGTGTATTGAATGTTCATTTCTCTACCATAAGCCGTCTCCAAAGGCGTTTCAGAGAATTTGGCAGTACATCCAACCAGCCTCACAACCGCAGACCACGTGTAACCACACCAGCCCAGGACCTCCACATCCAGCATGTTCACCTCCAAGATCGTCTGAGACCAGCCACTCGGACAGCTGCTGAAACAATCGGTTTGCATAACCAATGAATTTCTGCACAAACTGTCAGAAACCGTCTCAGGGAAGCTCATCTGCATGCTCGTCGTCCTCATCGGGGTCTCGACCTGACTCCAGTTCGTCGTCGTAACCGACTTGAGTGGGCAAATGCTCACATTCGCTGGCGTTTGGCACGTTGGAGAGGTGTTCTCTTCATGGATGAATCCCGGTTCACACTGTTCAGGGCAGATGGCAGACAGCGTGTGTGGTGTCGTGTGGGTGAGCGGTTTTCTGATGTCAATGTTGTGGATCAAGTGGCCCATGGTGGTGGTGGGGTTATGGTATGGGCAGGCATCTGTTATGGACGAAGAACACAGGTGCATTTTATTGATGGCATTTTGAATGCACAGAGATACCGTGACAAGATCCTGAGGCCCATTGTTGTGCCATACATCCAAGAACATCACCTCATGTTGCAGCAGGATAATGCACGGCCCCATGTTGCAAGGATCTGTACACAATTCTTGGAAGCTGAAAATGTCCCATTTCTTGCATGGCCGGCATACTCACCGGACATGTCACCCATTGAGCATGTTTGGGATGCTCTGGACCGGCGTATACGACAGTGTGTACCAGTTCCTGCCAATATCCAGCAACTTTGCACAGCCATTGAAGAGTTGAAGAGGAGTGGACCAACATTCCACAGGCCACAATTGACAACCTGATCAACTCTATGTGAAGGAGATGTGTTGCACTGCATGAGGCAAATGGTGGTCACACCAGATACTGACTGGTATCCCCCCCAATAAAACAAAACTGCACCTTTCAGAGTGGCCTTTTATTGTGGACAGTCTAAGGCACACCTGTGCACTAATCATGGTGTCTAATCAGCATCTTGGTATGGCACACCTGTGAGGTGGGATGGATTATCTCAGCAAAGGAGAAGTGCTCACTATCACAGATTTAGACTGGTTTGTGAACAATATTTGAGGGAAATGGTGATATTGTGTATGTGGAAAAAGTTTTAGATCTTTGAGTTCATCTCATACAAAATCAATCAATCAATCAATTTTTTTTTATATAGCGCCAAATCACAACAAACAGTTGCCCCAAGGCGCTTTATATTGTAAGGCAAGGCCATACAATAATTATGTAAAACCCCAACGGTCAAAACGACCCCCCGTGAGCAAGCACTTGGCTACAGTGGGAAGGAAAAACTCCCTTTTAACAGGAAGAAACCTCCAGCAGAACCAGGCTCAGGGAGGGGCAGTCTTCTGCTGGGACTGGTTGGGGCTGAGGGAGAGAACCAGGAAAAAGACATGCTGTGGAGGGGAGCAGAGATCGATCACTAATGATTAAATGCAGAGTGGTGCATACAGAGCAAAAAGAGAAAGAAACAGTGCATCATGGGAACCCCCCAGCAGTCTACGTCTATAGCAGCATAACTAAGGGATGGTTCAGGGTCACCTGATCCAGCCCTAACTATAAGCTTTAGCAAAAAGGAAAGTTTTAAGCCTAATCTTAAAAGTAGAGAGGGTGCCTGTCTCCCTGATCTGAACTGGGAGCTGGTTCCACAGGAGAGGAGCCTGAAAGCTGAAAATGGGAGCAAAACCAAAAGTGTTGCGTTTATATTTTTGTTGAGTGTATATGGTGCTGTTTAAAAACCCCAGACAAGCTTCAGATGAACATTCTTGCTCAGCAAATGTTTCCCGGCAGAAAACAATGTTTTTTGGACGCTCTTGATGATGCTACAAGCATGCATTATGGGTATTTATTGCCGGACTATACTATTTATTGCTGGATTATACAAATGTATAATCTCTCATTATGCTTTGGTATATTAGCAACAGCAATTAGCATTTGAATCTATAATGCAGTTTATAAGTAATCAAAGTAATAATGTTATTCCATATATTTAAATTGCTTCAATACACAGAAATACATCTTAACATTTGATAACTTACATGTTAATGCACGCACAGACAGACATTCTGATGAGTTTTCTGAGGAGAAACAGTAACACTGGACCACTTTTTCACTTTACTAACGTGGGTCCTAGAGGAGTATTTTAGGTGGCCGGGAACATGCCTGAAGAGAATACGCCACTAGGGGGCGCATAAACACAACAAACAGAATAAACTGGCCGTTTTAACACTTTAAAAAGGAATACCCCCGCTTTTAAAATGCTAATCAAAGCCGGAGTGAAGCAGCACCAGCACATCTTGAGAACGTGCGGTTCAGAGCTCCTGAGAACCTTATCCAAGATTGCTTTGAATATTTTAAAAGGGAGCAAGTCTCAATTCTGCACCTTAAAAAACGAGTTTTACATCTTCTCGCAGACAGAAAAACCAGCGACAAAAGGAAATGCGGCGCATTGATTCAGACGGCCGGCTTTCTCTTACCTCTGCTAGCTGTGGCCCTGCCTGCTATAACAAGTCTAATGCTGCCGAGAGGATAATAGTGTTCAAAGCCACGCAAAAGATGTTTTTAGTGAGTCCACAACAGCTCCAGCAACTCAGCCATTCCGTCTTCCATCCATCAACCAGTAATAACATCAGGCAGTCAGCTGAGCATGATGCGGGCTGTGTTGGGTGAAGACGCTTGCTCCCCTTATGAAAAATAAAAAGTATGAGGCCTTGCTGCAGCGCTATTTACAACTGATCAAACAGGGGGAACACGAGTCGCGTATTTCAGCCCCCAAAAGAGGCATGCCCCGCTAAACAACCTGAGGAGAAAGAGGAGGAGAAGGAGACTGTGAGGGAAGTCCTGAAGAACATTCTGTCCAGAGACTGTAGAAATGCAGAATATATTATCACGACATTGTCAAAGGGTGATACGCGGTGGAGCCCGTCGGGGGAATTTATTTACAAAGGGAAAATCGTGAATGGGTCTCATGTAATAGATCTTATGAAACATCTCAGATCATCGTACAAGAAATCTAACGCTCCTACAGGCTGGGAAAAATTTCTCAATAATTACAGCAGCAAAACATTCCAGTGACGTGCGTATCAAACCCACAAGCCCGTGAGCAGTTTCAGAAGCTTAAAAAAGGGCAGAGCAGCTCACGAGATGAAAACCACGTTTCAACCAAGTCACCCGCCAGGAAGAAACTTAAGAAAAAAAGACTTCCAACGCTGGGAAGGTTGGAGGATGCCTGCAGCTGATGTGGCACCACGAATCAAATAAAAAAACAGTTGGAGTATTGTGTTCATCATTTTTGAATGCATTACTGTTACACTTTTTTTCATCTCATTACAAATAAAACATTGAGTGAAACTAATAAATGGTCTTCAGTAGTTTTAATCAGCTGCCAGTTTGCTCTCCTGGATCAAAAATCCTGCCTTCAGCACTGAGGACAACGACCGGGCATCAAAAGTCAACACTTTTTCTTTAATTAAAAACAATATTTTAATCATGCAAACATGAAGAAACTCCTCCTCGGATTTTTTTTCACAAAATCAGATTTTTTTTTGTTGGTACCCTGGACAGCAATCAGGGGTCAAAGGTCAATAACAATGTTTGAAATCATGCAAATGTGAATAAACGTCAAAGCTATGACAAGAAGACCTGTCTCATCACATCCGTAACATTTTTTCCCAAAATCAAAAAAAAAAAAAAAAAAAAAAAAATTCAGCACCATAGACAGCATTCCGGCTCAAAGATCAACATATTTTTTTAAATAATGTTTTAATTCATACAAACGCGATGAAACTTCACAGATATGACGAGGAGACATCGCTCAACACATCCGTAATCAGCATTTCTTTAATCAGCACAAACTGTGACAATTTTTAAACACGTGGAAAGGGCCGGCTGTTTACAAGAGACATGTTGGGAAGGACATGGACCCACAACAGGGGGCGCTAAGGAACGGACAATGGATAAGCCAACGAGTAACAATTTAATGTTGTGGAAACACACAACGGAATACAGACAGAAATATGGATTGCCAATTATACACCAGGTGACGTGTGGGCAGGCTCGAAGATAGAAGACCTCTGGCGAGAGAAGAGCTGATTCCCACACAGCTTCCACCACCAACGGGCCTGAAGAACACCGGAGCCGCCAAGTCCCGAGTCCCCAGGTGGCCTCTGCCTTCGGCTGTCGACCCCGGTACTGCTGGCAGAGAACAGAGAAAATCCAGGTGAGTGTGAATCCGCACACTCAGTAGTCCACTCACAGATAAATGTTCTTTAAGGAGGGAGCACCTCCACCTCCAATCACACACTCGTGCAGCTCCTGTGTAACCACTTAGCTGATATGGAGCGTGATGCGAAGTCGTCGCGGTCACGCCCTTACTCCAACTCTGATAGGACACCACAGGGCAAACGGCTGCAAAGAAGAGTTCAGTTAGCAGAGAAATTACCGCAGAGAAGGTTACCTCTTGGTTGCTGATTTCTCGGCGGGGAGGTGGAGTTGTAGTCCGGCTTTTATGGTGATGTGGAAGATGAGTGACAGCTGGTGCAGATGATGAATGACAGCTGTCACTCTCCGTTACTCCGACGCCCTCTCGTGCTTGAAGCCCGCACTCCAAGCAAGGCGCCATCTGGTGGTGGTGGGCCAGCAGTACCTCCTCTTCAGCGGCCCACACAACAAGACACTGCATTTGTTCTTAAAGCAATAGTGATATCTTTTCACAAAATCAGAAACCATATCATCGTTCATAATAACATTATCGCTGTATAAAGACAGTAAATCTTGATAAGACATCCCAGCAGCTCTGTTACACAAATAGTACACACAGTGTTGCCCACATACATCCAATAGTTCATGTTGAAACTGTTTACGATGATACAAAATGTGTTTAATCCCGGGTTGATTTTCCAAATATTGCAGGATGCTTTTAGGGTAGTACTGAAAGTTCGGCTTCAATCCAAAGGAATCGAAAAATGTTGCTCGGTTGTCTTTTTCAGTGGTGATTGCCAGCCAGTGCACCCTTGGTAAATGTCTTGGGTGCGTGTTTACAATAAAATAGACAGGAGGTTTCAGTTTGAACCAGATCAACTCGTCAGACGCCCAAAGACCGCTGAAAAGGTCTCCTAATAACCCCCTCATAACGGCCTCCAATTCCAGGGTGTTCATCAGTAATAATCCATGAGGACGTGACATTTGGAATTAATTTCCAGGAGAGAATCGTAACACGCGTACACGATCAGCGTGATGGTTTGAGGAGTTGCGACTCTGAATCTCATTTCAAGTTGCAGCCTCCCTGCGAAGACGGGCCTCAGAGCACCGCTGTCCTCCTCGGGGTTTACATTGAGGGCGTACAGGGCGTAACCCTGAGCAGTATCCTCCCGATCGATGCAGAGAGGTGCGTCCTTGAGGTGTCTCCCCATGGCTGTGTACAGATTATAAAATTCCCTCACCAAGATCCCATTCTTAAATTGAGACTGGAAAGCTTTAGCCGGCACCTGTCTTCTGTTCTGACAAAGTGTTAGGTACTCCAAGTCATAGTGTCCAAAGTCAAATGGGGACATACCTCTTCTGCTGCTGAAGATGTTGTGATTCACCATACCCAGAACCACATATTTGGGCATGGTTCCTCAAAACAGGCTCTCCTGATTACATAACCTGGAGTCGTGTAGGATCACGCAAGTCTTGACAATGATTCGTGATAATGGATACGGGGCGTTCCCTTTCATGAGAGCTGCAAAGTGACCCAATCTCACGGCAGGGGACACTGACACTTTTTTGATGAATAGGGACGCACCCAAAATTTTCAACTTGAAAGTGTCGTCAACCAATCCTATCAGACAGAAAGTGTCGCTGGCTCAAATTAATTTAACTCTAAGATCCATGTTGTTCAAAAGAAGTCTCTCACAAAAACATATGTCCACGTGCAACTGCCCCTGAACATGAAATTCTCTCGATCCAGTGCTAAAGTGCGCTCTGCTCACGAGCCCTGCGTTTGGACCCGCTGCAGCCACGATGGTTGAGTTTTGATGACCTGCTGTGTCCTTGTAAAACAGTCCTGATGTGAACTGTGATTTCAAAGAATCGGGTGAAAAGTTCAGCAGTGTTTTGATCATTGCTCTGTAGGGGTGGGTCACGCTGGACTGTGAAATTAACGTCAACTTGCGAAGAAATTGTGTTGAAAGGGTCATTTATTATCCCCACGCGGGTGTCATTGGCCAGGTCAGTCCCATCCACGTTCGTAATTTTTAAATGCAGATGAAGTAAAGCATTATTGAGGTCTAAATATCTCTCACCGTCTGCTAGAACCCTGGCTGTTCTGTTCTGGTTCCGGTTCCTGGTGCCGTCCGGCCCTCTCAATAACACAGGTCACTACGTCGGAACTGATGCTTCGAGCCGCGCCTTTCAGGTGAGGTTTGGTGATCGCGTATCCTTGTTTAAACAGCGATGTTACAAATTTGAATAGTTTCGAAAATATGTTTCTGAGCCCCTTTACGTACATAATGGGAGCACCATGGAACCCCTGTAGTCCATTCCCAACTTGGTTTGCATTGTAAGGCGTGAATCAATAAATGTCGGTTTTGTGCGTTGCTCCAGACATTTTTTAAAATGCATCGTCACAATCACTTTACTGTAAAATTAACCAGCTGGTCTTGATCACTTTTGATTTCAACGCGTATTTATTCAATATGTCTTTTAGAGACCGGTATGTAATAAGCAGGGTTGAATTTCTTGGTGATTATCTCCCCAAAACAACCCTGAATTTCAAAAGCGCGGCGAAGAGAGGTGAACGCGTTACCGACCGTGCTGTGTTGCACAAAGTCTGTGTAACAAAACACATGATACATGCCCACTTTCATATCCGGGTCAGTGGGGTAAGTTCACGGGTCCCAGCCTGCACCTGAACCATTCATTTCCCCACTCGGCGACACACCCGCCGAGGATCAAACTCTGGTTATTGGCGACTCTGTTTTGAGAAATGTGAAGTTAGCGACACCAGCAACCATAGTCAATTGTCTTCCGGGGGCCAGAGCAGGCGACACTGAAGGAAATTTGAAACTGCTGGCTAAGGCTAAGCGTAAATTTGGTAAGATTGTAATTCACGTCGGCAGTAATGACACCCGGTTACGCCAATCGGAGGTCACTAAAATTAACATTGAATCGGTGTGTAACTTTGCAAAAACAATGTCAGACTCTGTAGTTTTCTCTGGGCCCCTCCCCAATCGGACCGGGAGTGACATGTTTAGCCGCATGTTCTCCCTGAATTGCTGTCTGTCTGAGTGGTGTCCAAAAAATGAGTTGGGCTTCATAGATAATTGGCAAAGCTTCTGGGGAAAACCTGGTCTTGTTAGGAGAGACGGCATCCATCCCACTTTGGATGGAGCAGCTCTCATTTCTAGAAATCTGGCCAATTTTCTTAAATCCTCCAAACCGTGACTATCCAGGGTTGGGACCAGTTGTAGTCTTACACACCTCTCTGCAGCTTCTCTCCCCCTGCCATCCCCTCATTACCCTATCCCCGTAGAGACGGTGCCTGCTCCCAGACCACCAATAACCAGCAAAAATCTATTTAAGCATAAAAATTCAAAAAGAAAAAATAATATAGCACCTTCAACTGCACCACAGACTAAAACAGTTAAATGTGGTCTATTAAACATTAGGTCTCTCTCTTCTAAGTCCCTGTTAGTAAATGATATAATAATTGATCAACATATTGATTTATTCTGCCTAACAGAAACCTGGTTACAGCAGGATGAATATGTTAGCTTAAATGAGTCAACACCCCCGAGTTACACTAACTGCCAGAACGCTCGTAGCATGGGCCGAGGCGGAGGATTAGCAGCAATCTTCCATTCCAGCTTATTAATTAATCCAAAACCCAGACAGAGCTTTAATTCATTTGAAAGCTTGACTCTTAGTCTTGTCCATCCAAATTGGAAGTCCCAAAAACCAGTTTTATTTGTTATTATCTATCGTCCACCTGGTCATTACTGTGAGTTTCTCTGTGAATTTTCAGACCTTTTGTCTGACTTAGTGCTTAGCTCAGATAAGATAATTATAGTGGGCGATTTTAACATTCACACAGATGCTGAGAATGACAACCTCAACACTGCATTTAATCTATTATTAGACTCAATTGGCTTTGCTCAAAATGTAAATGAGTCCACCCACCACTTTAATCATATCTTAGATCTTGTTCTGACTTATGGTATGGAAATTGAAGACTTAACAGTATTCCCTGAAAACTCCCTTCTGTCTGATCATTTCTTAGTAACATTTACATTTACTCTGATGGACTACCCAGCAGTGGGGAATAAGTTTCATTACACTAGAAGTCTTTCAGAAAGCGCTGTAACTAGGTTTAAGGATATGATTCCTTCTTTATGTTCTCTAATGCCATATACCAACACAGTGCAGAGTAGCTACCTAAACTCTGTGAGTGAGATAGAGTATCTCGTCAATAGTTTTACATCCTCACTGAAGACAACTTTGGATGCTGTAGCTCCTCTGAAAAAGAGAGCCTTAAATCAGAAGTGCCTGACTTCGTGGTATAACTCACAAACTCGCAGCTTAAAGCAGATAACCTGTAAGTTGGAGAGGAAATGGCGTCTCACTAATTTAGAAGATCTTCACTTAGCCTGGAAAAAGAGTCTGTTGCTCTATAAAAAAGCCCTCCGTAAAGCTAGGACATCTTACTACTCATCACTAATTGAAGAAAATAAGAACAACCCCAGGTTTCTTTTCAGCACTGTAGCCAGGCTGACAAAGAGTCAGAGCTCTATTGAGCCGAGTATTCCTTTAACTTTAACTAGTAATGACTTCATGACTTTCTTTGCTAATAAAATTCTAACTATTAGAGAAAAAATTACTCATAACCATCCCAAAGACATATCGTTATCTTTGGCTGCTTTCAGTGATGCCAGTATTTGGTTAGACTCTTTCTCTCCAATTGTTCTG
The DNA here is from genome assembly GCF_902500255.1 of Thalassophryne amazonica. Classification (NCBI taxonomy): domain Eukaryota; kingdom Metazoa; phylum Chordata; class Actinopteri; order Batrachoidiformes; family Batrachoididae; genus Thalassophryne; species Thalassophryne amazonica. Next base: position 63,040,153 of record NC_047119.1, on the reverse strand, counting down.
TCTGAGTTATTTTCATTAGTTACTTCCTCCAAACCATCAACATGTCTATTAGACCCCATTCCTACCAGGCTGCTCAAGGAAGCCCTACCATTATCACGCTTGTCAGACGAGGAAGGCAGGAGACAAATGCAGGACTCACTGGAACAGTTCTGGTTCAGAGAGGCTTTTACTGAGGTGCTTAGCAAGGTTCGGTACACAAGCAGACAGTCCAAGAAGAGCAACCAAAACCGAAACATCAGGCAGAGGCGTAGACAAAAACACAGGCAGGCAGTCAAAACACCAAGAGACAGCTTAACAAAACGTGGTACTGAGCTTGAAGCACTGGCACAGGGCACAACGATCAGGCAACACCCGGTGCAACTAGTGGCATCTAAATACTCCCGGAACAAGTGTAGAAAGACCCAGAACAGGGCGTGACCCACTCACCGAGCACCGCCCCCACCACGCACAGTGAAGGCAGCCAAGAGACATACAGACCCAAAAAACCCAAACACAAACCACCTAGCCACAAAAGGGAACAAACAAGAACCCCAACATTAACATGATACATGACAACCATTAATTAATGCTTCAATCTTAAATATGATCAATCTATCTTTAGTTTATTAGTTGGCTATGTACCACAGGCTTTTAAGGTGGCAGTAATTAAACCATTACTTAAAAAGCCATTTCTTGACCCAGCTATCTTAGCTAATTACAGGCCAATCTCCAACCTTCCTTTTCTCTCAAAAATTCTTGAAAGGGTAGTTGTAAAACAGCTAACTGATCATCTGCAGAGGAATGGTCTATTTGAAGAGTTTCAGTCAGGTTTTAGGATCCATCATAGTACAGAAACAGCATTAGTGAAGGTTACAAATGATCTTCTTATGGCCTCAGACAGTGGACTCATCTCTGTGCTTGTTCTGTTAGACCTCAGTGCTGCTTTTGATACTGTTGACCATAAAATTTTATTACAGAGATTAGAGCATGCCATAGGTATTAAAGGCACTGCGCTGCAGTGGTTTGAATCATATTTATCTAATAGATTACAATTTGTTCATGTAAATGGGGAATCTTCTTCACAGACTAAGGTTAATTATGGAGTTCCACAAGGTTCTGTGCTAGGACCAATTTTATTCACTTTATACATGTTTCCCTTAGGCAGTATTATTAGAAAGCATTGCTTAAATTTTCATTGTTATGCAGATGATACCCAGCTTTATCTATCCATGAAGCCAGAGGACACACACCAATTAGCTAAACTGCAGGATTGTCTTACAGACATAAAGACATGGATGACCTCTAATTTCCTGCTTTTAAACTCAGATAAAACTGAAGTTATTGTACTTGGCCCCACAAATCTTAGAAACATAGTGTCTAACCAGATCCTTACTCTGGATGGCATTACCCTGACCTCTAGTAATACTGTGAGAAATCTTGGAGTCATTTTTGATCAAGATATGTCATTCAATGTGCATATTAAACAAATATGTAGGACTGCTTTTTTGCATTTGCGCAATATCTCTAAAATTAGAAAGGTCTTGTCTCAGAGTGATGCTGAAAAACTAATTCATGCATTTATTTCCTCTAGGCTGGACTATTGTAATTCATTATTATCAGGTTGTCCTAAAAGTTCCCTGAAAAGCCTTCAGTTAATTCAAAATGCTGCAGCTAGAGTACTGACAGGGACTAGAAGGAGAGAGCATATCTCACCCATATGGGCCTCTCTTCATTGGCTTCCTGTTAATTCTAGAATAGAATTTAAAATTCTTCTTCTTACTTATAAGGTTTTGAATAATCAGGTCCCATCTTATCTTAGGGACCTCATAGCACCATATCACCCCAATAGAGCGCTTCGCTCTCAGACTGCAGGCTTACTTGTAGTTCCTAGGGTTTGTAAGAGTAGAATGGGAGGCAGAGCCTTCAGCTTTCAGGCTCCTCTCCTCTGGAACCAGCTCCCAATTCAGATCAGGGAGACAAACACCCTCTCTACTTTTAAGATTAGGCTTAAAACTTTCCTCTTTGCTAAAGCTTATAGTTAGGGCTGGATCAGGTGACCCTGAACCATCCCTTAGTTATGCTGCTATAGACTTAGACTGCTGGGGGGTTCCCATGATGCACTGATTGTTTCTTTCTCTTTTTGCTCTGTATGCACCACTCTGCATTTAATCATTAGTGATTGATCTCTGCTCTCTTCCACAGCATGTCTTTTTCCTGGTTCTCTCCCTCAGCCCCAATCAGTCCCAGCAGAAGACTGCCCCTCCCTGAGCCTGGTTCTGCTGGAGGTTTCTTCCTGTTAAAAGGGAGTTTTTCCTTCCCACTGTCGCCAAGTGCTTGCTCACAGGGGGTTGTTTTGACCGTTGGGGCTTTTTTCATAATTATTGTATGGCCTTGCCTTACAATATAAAGCGCCTTGGGGCAGCTGTTTGTTGTGATTTGGCGCTATATAAATAAAATTGATTTGATTTGATTTGATATAGGCCATCGGCAGCTGAAAACAGAGGTAATAGTTCCCATCCTTGGCCCACTGGAAATTTTTTTTTAATGTCATTATATTTTAGACCGGCCTTGATATTCTTCAGACAAGAATTTATTTGGCGTGCGATTACGTCGAGGTCATCATAATATCCCGACTCAAAATCTTCTTCATCAAACACGTGTCCGGGGGTTAAATTTTTCATCCAGTGAAATGCAGAGTGCTGCCTGTCTGGAATATTTAACCATGTGTGAGGGTACGAGATTTCAGATAACGCGACCTGCCACTCCCCTTCTAATTATAGGTGCTGAGCTAAATTGACCCGATAGCATGAAATTGTGTTGTCTTTAAACACATCCAGGTTGGAATTTGCCGGCAGGGTCACATAAAACCCGTGTCTCACTTCCTGACCCATTTCAAAGTGCAGTAGAGAACAGACAGCCTGTGTATTTATACTCAGATCAGCTGATTGGTGGGCACTCCGGAGTTGAACTTGTCTGGCCAATTTCTCCCCCCCAAATACTCCCCCCCCCCCCCCCCCCATTCGTTCGTACAGAATGTCTTGCACCTGATAGGGTTTGTCTTTGTTTATTTTAACCTTTTGTTATTCCTGCTCACAAAATGACCCTTGAATAAGCTCGCCGTCATAATCTTCCAATTTATAAACGGGCAGTGAAAGCGATACACTTTGTCAGTATAACTCTGCTCATATTTTTTGTTTTTGTTTTGCCAAATGTGTTTATTAAAGTTTTGCAAATTTATATACAAGGTGAATAAACAGTAACCTCTTCACAGGTGGCAGTAATTAAACCATTACTTAAAAAGCCATCACTTGACCCAGCTATCTTAGCTAATTATAGGCCAATCTCCAACCTTCCTTTTCTCTCAAAGATTCTTGAGAGGGTAGTTGTAAAACAGCTAACTGATCACCTGCAGAGGAATGGTCTATTTGAAGAGTTTCAGTCAGGTTTTAGAATTCATCATAGTACAGAAACAGCATTAGTGAAGGTTACAAATGATCTTCTTATGGCTTCGGACAGTGGACTTATCTCTGTGCTTGTTCTGTTGGACCTCAGTGCTGCTTTTGATACTGTTGACCATAAAATTTTATTACAGAGATTAGAGCATGTCATAGGTATTAAAGGCATTGCGCTGCGGTGGTTTGAATCATATTTGTCTAATAGATTACAGTTTGTTCATGTAAATGGGGAATCTTCTTCACAGACTAAAGTTAATTATGGAGTTCCACAAGGTTCTGTGCTAGGACCAATTTTATTCACTTTATACATGCTTCCCTTGGGCAGTATTATTAGACGGTATTGCTTAAATTTTCATTGTTACGCAGATGATACCCAGCTTTATCTATCCATGAAGCCAGAGGATACGCACCAATTAGCTAAACTGCAGGATTGTCTTACAGACATAAAGACATGGATGACCTCTAATTTCCTGCTTTTAAACTCAGATAAAACTGAAGTTATTGTACTTGGCCCCACAAATCTTAGAAGCATGGTGTCTAACCAGATCGTTACTCTGGATGGCATTTCCCTGATCTCTAGTAATACTGTGAGAAATCTTGGAGTTATTTTTGATCAGGATATGTCATTCAAAGCGCATATTAAACAAATATGTAGGACTGCCTTTTTGCATTTACGCAATATCTCTAAAATCAGAAAGGTCTTGTCTCAGAGTGATGCTGAAAAACTAATTCATGCATTTATTTCCTCTAGGCTGGACTATTGTAATTCATTATTATCAGGTTGTCCTAAAAGTTCCCTAAAAAGCCTTCAGTTGGTTCAGAATGCTGCAGCTAGAGTACTGACGGGGACTAGCAGGAGAGAGCATATCTCACCCGTGTTGGCCTCCCTTCATTGGCTTCCTGTTAATGCTAGAATAGAATTTAAAATTCTTCTTCTTACTTATAAGGTTTTGAATAATCAGGTCCCATCTTATCTTAGGGACCTCGTAGTACCATATTACCCCATTAGAGCGCTTCGCTCTCAGACTGCGGGCTTACTTGTAGTTCCTAGGGTTTGTAAGAGTAGAATGGGAGGCAGAGCCTTCAGCTTTCAGGCTCCTCTCCTGTGGAACCAGCTCCCAATTCAGATCAGGGAGACAGATACCCTCTCTACTTTTAAGATTAGGCTTAAAACTTTCCTTTTCGCTCAGGCTTATAGTTAGGGCTGGATCGGGTGACCCTGGACCATCCCTTGGTTATGTTGCTTTAGACGTAGACTGTGTTTCATAATTATTGTATGGCCTTGCCTTGCAATGTGGAGCGCCTTGGGGCAACTGTTTGTTGTGATTTGGCGCTATACAAGAAAAAAGTTGATTGATTGATTGATTGACTTTCAATGGCCACCCAAGGAGGAATGTCAGGCATTGAGTCCAATGTGTACTCCGTTTGCCAGTAGACCAACATGCGGCAGAGTGCTGCCCAATAGTAATGTTGAAAGTTGGGCAAACCTAGCCTCCCCATCGATTTGGGCTTACATAAATGAGCCTTAGTTATTCTGTGGGCTTTATAGCCCCAAATAAAAGGAAGAATTATTGAATCTATCGATTTAAAGAATTGCTTTGTCAGGTAAATGGGCACGTTTTGGAAAATGTACAAAAATTTTGGAAGTGAGACCATTTTTATTGCATTTATGCAAACTACCATAGAAATAGGAAGGCTTCTCCATTTCTCAATATCCTGCTTTAATTTTTCAATCTTATCCAGATGATTATACTTAAAAATTAAACTGCTCATATTTTTTATCAAACACCCCCCCTCACTTTAGATACCCTCATGATATCCCCCTTCTTAAATTTCATCTTCACACATGGGGGACGGGAAGGCAGGGAACCGTAAAGGTTCTGGAAAACTTCTCCGATGTTCTGGTTTGAAACCTGAACCGGGGAGAACTCGAGTCGACGTGTGTGGTGATCATGTTGGCTTGATGACACCTGTTTAAAGGAGTTCTGATGTGGTGCTGTATGTAAGGATGTATGTAGAGTGGGAGGAGTCACGGATGATTTTAACCAAAAAAAGGGGTGAGGTTTTTCCGAACCTCAATCATGTCCTGCCAGGCAAGACACCTCGTGAAAAGTGAACTGATCTTCTCAGCGTGGGTGGTTAGCATGTCACACCAGGCTTCTGCTGACGCAGTCACAGAAGTACAGCGATCACCGTGAATACGCGCCAGTTTTGTTGTGTGGGCCGCTGAAGAGGAGGTACTGCTGGCCCACTACAAAAGGGCGCCCTGCCTGAAGTGCGGGCTTCAGGCACGAGAGGGCGCTGCCGCCTCACAAACACAGCTGGGGTGACAGCTGTCACTCATCAACTATGACAGCTGTCACCAATCACCAGGTCATCAACCACACAAACAAAAGCCGGACGACATCTCCACCTCGTCGCCGAGATATCGTCTACCTCTACGGTAAACTCTCAGCCGTTTGACTGTGCCGTTACGCAGGTGATTTCTTTTCTGAGTGTTTGCAGGAGTTGCTGTAGCTGCTGTCAGCTGGGTGCTGTGTTTTGTGGTTCCGTGTAGGAGTGACGTTCTTCACCCTCACGCCAAAACCATAAGTAGCTCTTAGGCTCTGCACAACTGTGTTCTGTGTTAAAGGTGGAGGTGTTGTTTCCCACCTGGAAAGACGACTTGCTGACTGTTTACTGAGTGTATTGTCACACACTCATCACATCTGTTCTTCTGCTTCCTGCCAGCAGTACCAGATCCGACAGTCGGAGACGGTGACCACCTGGGGACTCGGGACTTGCCGGCTCTAGTATCCTTCGGGTTCGGTGGCAGTGGAAATCGTGTGGGATCCGGTTCTTCTCGGGACGGACATCTTCTATCCTCGAGCCTACCCACACATCACCTTGTATATTTTGATTGTGATCCAAATTCTGCGTTTGTATGTATTCTCGTTGTGCACTTTTAACAACAGTAAAGTGTTGTATTTTTGGCTCATCTATTGTCCGCTCATTTACGCCCCCTGTTGTGGGTCCGTGTCACTACACTTTCCCAACAGGATATCTCGGCCATCGTCATGGATCCCGAGGGGCGTCAACCATCTGTTGGACAGCCAATGGAAGAGCAGAGTGCACAGGCGTCTGCAGGAGGCGTGTTAGGTGAGTTGCAGCAAATCCTCACCACCTTTACTGCTCGGTTGGATCTAATGACCGAGCAGAACGTCATCCTCAATCGCCGGATGGAGGCTCTCACCACGCAGGTGGAAGCGCGCGCTCAGGGCGCTGCTGCAGCTCCTCCTGCTGACTCGGTGCTGAATATAGACATTCCACTGGTCATTCAACGACCCCCCCCACCATCCCCTGAAGCATACATAAGTCCCCCAGAGCCGTACGGGGGTTGTGTGGAGACGTGCGCGGACTTTTTAATGCAGTGTTCGCTCGTCTTTTCACAGCGTCCCGTGATGTACGCGTCCGACGCCAGTAGGGTGGCTTATGTGATTAATTTGCTTTGAGGTGAGGCACGGGCCAGGGCTACGGTGCTCTGGGAGCAGAATTCACGGCTCCTTACCTCTTATACTGGGTTTGTAAGGGAGTACAGAACAGTATTTGATCACCCAAACAGAGGCGAGACTGCTTCAACAGTGCTGCTGTCAATGAGACAGGGGTGTCGGAGTGCAGCTGAGTATGCAGTCGACTTCCGCATCGCGGCTGCGAGGTCCGGCTGGAATACCGCTGCACTCCGCGCCGCCTTCGTAAACGGACTGTCGTCAGTCCTGAAGGAGCATCTGGTGGCTAAGGATGAGCCGCGGGATTTAGATGGGCTTATTGATCTGGTCATGCGATTAGACAATCGGTTAGAGGAACGCCGTCGGGAGCGAGACGAAGGGTGTGGTCGGGTACGCGCCGTCCCTCTCCCTTCCGGATCCAAAAAGGTACCGCCCTCCCCACGCTCCATTGCCTCAGCGCTCCGTTTGGCGACAGCTCCCCCTGCTGATGATGCTATGGACACGAGCAGGGCTAAAGTCAGAGCCACTAACAGACAAAGGAGACTGGTCCACGGAGAGTGCTTTATCTGCGGCTCAAACGAGCATCAGCATAGAGACTGCCCCAAACGGTTAAACACCAACGCCCGCACGTAGAAACTGGGCTAAGGGTGGGCCAAGAAATTCACGTGGGACAAACCCGTCTTTCTGCACGACTCCCAGTTACGATCCTGAGTGGGGATCTAACCCTTCAGGCCCCTGCACTGGTGGACACGGGGTCAGAAGGGAATCTGGTGGACAGCAGATGGGCAAGGGAGGTAGGGCTCCCTCTGGTGGCGCTTCCTTCACCATTGAAGGTGCGGGCACTAGATGGCACCCTTCTCCCTTTAATCACACACAAGACACTACCTGTGACTCTGGTGGTGTCTGGGAATCATTGGGAGGAGATTGAGTTTTTTGTGACTCCTTCTACCTCCCGCGTGATTTTGGGCTTCCCTTGGATGATCAAACACAATCCCCGGATTGATTGGCCGTCTGGGGTTGTGGCTCAGTGGAGCGAAACCTGTCACCGGGAATGTCTAGGATCCTCGGTTCCGCCCGGTTTGACCGCTAACGAGGAGGTTAAAGTTCCCCCCAATCTTGCGGCGGTGCCTGAGGAGTACCACGATCTCGCTGACGTCTTCAGCAAAGATCTGGCACTCACTCTTCCCCCACACCGTCCGTACGATTGCTCCATTGATTTGATCCAAGGCACTGAGTATCCGTCCAGCCGGCTGTACAACCTCTCACGTCCGGAACGCAAATCAATGGAGACCTACATCCGGGACTCATTAGCTGCCGGGCTGATCCGGAACTCCACCTCCCCGATGGGTGCAGGTTTCTTTTTTGTGGGCAAGAAAGACGGCGGACTCCGTCCATGCATTGACTACAGGGGACTGAACGAGATCACGGTTCGCAACCGGTACCCTCTACCCCTGTTAGATTCGGTGTTCACACCCCTGCATGGAGCCCAAATATTCACAAAACTTGATCTTAGAAATGCGTACCACCTGGTTCGGATCTGGAAGGGAGACGAGTGGAAGACGGCATTTAACACCCCATTAGGTCACTTTGAGTACCTGGTCATGCCGTTCGGCCTCACCAATGCCCCCGCAACGTTTCAGGCTTTGGTAAATGACGTCTTGTGGGACTTCCTGCACCGATTCGTCTTCGTATACCTAGACGATATTCTCATTTTTTCCCCGGATCCTGAGACCCATGTCCAGCATGTACGTCAGGTCCTGCAGCGGTTGTTGGAGAACCGGCTGTTTGTGAAGGGCGAGAAGTGCGAGTTCCACCACACTTCTTTGTCCATCCTGGGGTTCATAATCTCCTCCAACTCCATCGCCCCTGATCCGGCCAAGGTTGCGGCGGTGAGAGACTGGCCTCAACCGACAAGCCGTAGGAAGCTGCAACAGTTCCTCGGCTTTGCGAATTTCTACAGGAGGTTCATAAAGGGCTACAGTCAGGTAGTTAGCCCCCTGACAGCTCTGACCTCCTCCAAAGTACCATTTACCTGGTCGGATCTGTGCGAGGCCGCGTTTAGGGAGTTGAAACGTCGGTTTTCGACTGCACCAGTTCTGGTGCAGCCCGATCCTAGCCACCAGTTTGTGGTAGAAGTGGATGCCTCGGACTCAGGGATAGGAGCCGTGCTGTCCCAGAGCGGGGAGTCCGATCAGATTCTCCATCCTTGTGCCTATTTTTCACGCAGGTTGATCCCAGCTGAGCGGAACTATGACGTGGGCAATCGGGAACTCCTCACGGTGAAAGAGGCTCTGTAGGAGTGGAGACATCTGTTAGAGGGAGCCACGGTACCATTTAGGGTTTTCACGGACCACCGGAACCTGGAGTATATCAGGACCGGCCAAGCGGCTGAACCACAGGCAAGCCCGCTGGTCATTGTTCTTCGGGCGTTTTGACTTCCGGATCACCTACCGCCCCGGGACCAAGAACCAAAGATCAGATGCTCTGTCCCGGGTTCACGAAGTCGAAGTCAAAACCGAGCTGTCGGATCCGCCGGAATCCATCCTACCTGAGTCCACTATCATGGCCACCCTCACCTGGGACGTGGAGATGACCGTCCGGGAGGCCCTGGCACAGAACCCAGACCCAGGTAACGGACCGAAGAACCGCCTCTACGTCCCACCAGAGGCCAGAGCTGCAGTCCTGGACTTCTGTCACGGTTCCAAACTCTCCTGCCATCCGGGGGTGCGAAGGACCGTGGCAGTGGTCCGGCAGCGCTTCTGGTGGGCGTACATGGAAGCCGACGTCCGGGACTATGTCCAGGCCTGCACCACCTGTGCCAGGGGAAAAGCTGACGGGCACAGGGACTCCTCCAACCGTTACCTGTGCCCCATCGCCCCTGGTCCCACATCGGCCTGGACTTCATCACGGGCCTCCTGCCATCCTGGGACATGACTACCATCCTCACAATAGTGGACCGATTCTCCAAGACGGCCCACTTCGTGGCCCTCCCGAAGCTCCCTACGGCCCAGGAGACAGCAGACCTCCTGGTCCACCACGTCGTGCGTCTGCATGGGATACCAACAGACATTGTCTCAGATCGTGGTCCCCAGTTCTCCTCTCAAGTCTGGAGGAGTTTCTGCCGAGAACTGGGGGCCACCGTGAGCCTCTCGTCCGGGTATCACCCGCAGACCAATGGACAGGCAGAACGGGTCAACCAAGAACTGGAGCAAGCCCTGTGCTGTGTGACGTCCGCGCACCCGATGACCCGGAGTGAACATCTGGCCTGGATCGAGTACGCGCATAACAGCCAGGTGTCCTCTGCCACCGGCCTCTCCCCGTTTGAGATGTGTCTAGGGTACCAGCCCCCATTGTTTCCCGTGGTGGAGGGAGAGGTCGGTGTGCCCTCGGTCCAGGCACACCTGCGGAGGTGCCGTCGGGTGTGACGCACCGCCCGTTCTGCCTTGTTGAAACCCCGGATGAGGGCCAAAGCCCATGCAGATTGGCGGCGTTCCCTGGCCCCTGCATACCAGCCCGGGCAGGAGGTATGGCTTTCCACGAAAGACGTTCCTCTACAAGTGGACTCCCCGAAACTAAAAGACAGGTACATTGGACCATTTAAGATCCTCAAGGTCATCAGTCCTGCCGCAGTGAAGCTACAGCTCCCAGCTTCACTGCGGATCCACCCGGTTTTCCATGTCTCCAGATTGAAACCCTATCACACCTCACCCCTCTGTGCTCCCGGACCGGCGCCGCCTCCTGCCCGGATCATCGACGGGGAGCTGGCTTGGACTGTGCGTCGGCTCCTGGACGTCCGCCGGAAGGGCCGGGGTTTCCAGTACTTGGTGGACTGGGAGGGTTATGGACCCAAAGAACGCTCCTGTGTGAAGAGGGGCTTCATCCTGGATCCGGCCCTCCTGGCCGATTTCTACCGTCGCCATCCCGACAAGCCGGGTCGGGCGCCAGGAGTCGCCCGTTAAGGGGGGGGGGTCCTGTTGTGTGGGCTGCTGAAGAGGAGGTACTGCTGGCCCACTACCAAAGGGCGCCCTGCCTGAAGTGCGGGCTTCAGGCACGAGAGGGCGCTGCCGCCTCACAAGAACAGCCGGGGTGACAGCTGTCACTCATCAACTATGACAGCTGTCACCAATCACCAGGTCATCAACCACACACACAAAAGCCGGACGACATCTCCACCTCGTCGCCGAGATACCCCACCTGGGGACTCGGGACTTGGCGGCTCCAGTATCCTTCGGGTTTGGTGGCAGTGGAAATCGTGTGGGATCCGGTTCTTCTCGGGACGGATGTCTCCTATCCTCGAGCCTACCCACACATCACCTTGTATATTTTGATTGTGATCCAAATTCTGCGTTTGTCTGTTTTCTCGTTGTGCACTTTTCACAACAGTAAAGTGTTGTATTTTTGGCTCATCTATTGTCCGCTCATTTACGCCCCCTGTTGTGGGTCTGTGTCACTACACTTTCCCAACAAGTTTCTTCTGACTCACAATCAGCTCTCAGAGCCGCCACACTCGAAATACGCTTTGCAGACCAATTGTCATGGTAACCGGTTTGATATGGGAAAATATCCAACTGGTAATCAGCTAATCAGAGTGCGCGTAGTGTCACAGCCTTATAATATTATATATATAGATAAAATTATTATTATTGTTATTAATAGTAGTAGCAGTATTATTATTATCATTATTATTATTATATAAATGGCAACAGTCACTTCCAATAACAAAATATGTAACCTCATCCACATGTACTGAATTTATTTGCCACTGCTAAAACCCCCAAAACAGTGAAGTTTCTGACACTTTGAGCCTTTTAAACAGTCTGAAAGAAGGAAGAGAAGCTTTTACACAATACTACTAATAATAATAGTCATCATCATAATCATCATCATAAACTGGTGTATTTATTTCACACACAGCGTGTACAAACGTGGAACACCTCCACCAAACTAATAAAGAAAGCTGCATTCTTTCATACGCTGACACACATCCTGACAACCACACAAAAAGAAACACATATGGTTATTTTTCTATTACATTTTTTTAATTTAAATATTAGAGTAAATTTTGTTGTCTCACCTGCTGCTAGCTGGACGAGGAGTCACAAACGTATGTTGATGACGTCACATGCTGCCACGTCTGCCTGACAAAACTCCTCCCACCCTCCATGTTTTTTTAAACAACTTTATTTGCAGACACAAACACAGAACAACACAGCACCAAACTGTGATAAATTAACTGTTGACACAGAAGTAAATAAGTAAGTCAGTAAGTAAATCCGTTCAGCTTTTCCCTTATTTCTACTCGGGGTCGCCACAGCAGATCCGAGGTCAATCTGCATGTTGATTTGGCACAAGATGCTGTTTTTTCACAAACTCGTAAACAAATTAACTTATAGTGATTAATATTTCAGAAAATGTGTGTTCCAGGATGGATGGGTCCAATGTAAAACCAAAAACTGGTTCCTTGTTATAGATATTACTGACTCATACTGTACCTTTAATGATGGCATCTTATATAATGGGGCTTTAAGATGTCATCAGTGAGTGCTGACTCATACTCCACCTGTAATGGTGACATCTGTATAATGGGGGCTTTATGATGTCATCGATGAGTGCTGACTCATAAGGCATCTTTAATGGTAGCAACTATACAATGGGGGCTTTATGATGTCATAGTCAGAGCTTTGTGATGAAACTCACTTTACTGTAGGCACTTGGACATCAGCCGCGTCAGCCAGCAACTTAGCCTCGCGTGATGACGTCATCAAATTTTCAAGCTCGCGGTTCGTATCGTTCGCAAAATGCGGATTGGAGAGGCTGGTTCTGCATGAATTCTACCGGAAATGCCGCTATTTTGATGTAGGAGACCTGCGAATTCTTACGCACTTTGTCTGGTAAAAATCCATTCAGATTTCTGAAATGTGCCTGATTTCCAAATCGAACGTGGAGTTCCCATGTTAAATTCACCACCTGCGTGACTTCCTTGGTGATTAAATACCTTTGCTTGGTCTAGTTTATGTAATAAACATCATTTTAGCGAAGTATCATATGAATCTGTGCCTCCGCACTAATATTTTGGATCCCCGCCGGTAGCCATGGTAGCGACCTCCCGCTGAAAATATGTTGTCGTCTACTCGCTATGCCCGGAAAATAATTGTTCTATACATGAACATCTGCACATTTTTCAGCCGATAAATGCTTCAGATAAGTTTATCGATATCTTAAAAATGTTATTTTCGTGAGGATTTTATTTCAGTTTGCTTCATTATGAAGGATTGATTGGGGATTTATTTTGTTGAGCATATTTTGGGCAGGCTGGCTCACTGGTTTATGGTTACTGCTTTCTGATTGGTCGAGCGGAACTATGACGTATTGAAGTGATACCCTCTGATTCTTCTTCTTCTTGGTTGTTGGCAAGCTAGGCACGGTCAGTGCATTGCTGCTCCCCTCAGGTCATAAGACACAGAACACCTATTAAGTGTCAATGAGATATAATGAGATATAATCTACCTTTCCTTTCAGCCAGAAATTCCTATTATTTGACACAATTTTTTCCTCTATTGTAATGTAAATAAGCTTAGAAAATAGGGCACGAAAATGACCCCTTCAAATCTCAATATCTCTGGTGTTATTTATCCGATTTTGACAAATGAGCTGTCATTTTGTTGTATTTTTGGTGCCCTTTCTTCTGATTGCAAGCAGAAGGCCATTTAAACAACTTTGAAAGAATGTCCAAGTGCTTCTTGCTTGCCTCTACTGGTGGTTGGCTCTCACTGCGGTATTGTATCACTTCCTGTTCCGGAGCACAGCGGTGTTTTTCTGTATCTGTTAGCTGTTTAATCTGCGCAGTTAGATTGATCTAGTTATCTAGATTACGATTTGTTTCCCAGTGTAATCTTTACGTGCCTTAACTAAAGCACTCCTTCTGCTGAATCACCTCTAAATTATTTACACATTATTCACTTTGCGTGTTTTAGGAATCCGCTAGCTTAGCGTAGCTACTAGCTCTTAGCCGATTTAGCATGGCGGCTTCTCCTGTCTCTCCCGCACTTTTCTGCTCTGGGTGTGAAATGTTTAGTTATTCCTCGGCCTCCTTTAGCAGTAACGGTACTTGTAATAAGTGTAGCTTATTCGTAGCTTTGGAGGCCAGGCTGGGCGAATTGGAGGCTCGGCTCCGCACCGTGTAAAATTCTACAGCTAGCCAGGCCCCTGTAGTCGGTGCGGACCAAGGTAGCTTAGCCGCCGTTAGTTCCCCCCTGGCAGATCCCGAGCAGCCGGGAAAGCAGGCTGACTGGGTGACTGTGAGGAGGAAGCGTAGCCCTAAACAGAAGCCCCGTGTACACCGCCAACCCGTTCACATTTCTAACCATTTTTCCCCACTCGACGACACACCCGCCGAGGATCAAACGCTGGTTATTGGCGACTCTGTTTTGAGAAATGTGAAGTTAGCGACACCAGCAACCATAGTCAATTGTCTTCCGGGGGCCAGAGCAGGCGTCATTGAAGGAAATTTGAAACTGCTGGCTAAGGCTAAGCGTAAATTTGGTAAGACTGTAATTCACGTCGGCAGTAATGACACCCGGTTACGCCAATCGGAGGTCACTAAAATTAACATTAAATCGGTGTGTAACTTTGCAAAAACAATGTCGTACTCTGTAGTTTTCTCTGGGCCCCTCCCCAATCGGACCGGGAGTGACATGTTTAGCCGCATGTTCTCCCTGAATTGCTGGCTGTCTGAGTGGTGTCCAAAAAATGAGTTGGGCTTCATAGATAATTGGCAAAGCTTCTGGGGAAAACCTGGTCTTGTTAGGAGAGACGGCATCCATCCCACTTTGGATGGAGCAGCTCTCATTTCTAGAAATCTGGCCAATTTTCTTAAATCCTCCAAACCGTGACTATCCAGGGTTGGGACCAGTTGTAGTCTTACACACCTCTCTGCAGCTTCTCTCCCCCTGCCATCCCCTCATTACCCTATCCCCGTAGAGACGGTGCCTGCTCCCAGACCACCAATAACCAGCAAAAATCTATTTAAGCATAAAAATTCAAAAAGAAAAAATAATATAGCACATTCAACTGCACCACAGACTAAAACAGTTAAATGTGGTCTATTAAACATTAGGTCTCTCTCTTCTAAGTCCCTGTTGGTAAATGATATAATAATTGATCAACATATTGATTTATTCTGCCTAACAGAAACCTGGTTACAGCAGGATGAATATGTTAGTTTAAATGAGTCAACACCCCCGAGTCACACTAACTGTCAGAATGCTCGTAGCACGGGCCGGGGCGGAGGATTAGCAGCAATCTTCCATTCCAGCTTATTAATTAATCAAAAACCCAGACAGAGCTTTAATTCATTTGAAAGCTTGTCTCTTAGTCTTGTCCATCCAAATTGGAAGTCCCAAAAACCAGTTTTATTTGTTATTATCTATCGTCCACCTGGTCGTTACTGTGAGTTTCTCTGTGAATTTTCAGACCTTTTGTCTGACTTAGTGCTTAGCTCAGATAAGATAATTATAGTGGGCGATTTTAACATCCACACAGATGCTGAGAATGACAGCCTCAACACTGCATTTAATCTATTATTAGACTCTATTGGCTTTGCTCAAAAAGTAAATGAGTCCACCCACCACTTTAATCATATCTTAGATCTTGTTCTGACTTATGGTATGGAAATAGAAGACTTAACAGTATTCCCTGAAAACTCCCTTCTGTCTGATCATTTCTTAATAACATTTACATTTACTCTGATGGACTACCCAGCAGTAGGGAATAAGTTTCATTACACTAGAAGTCTTTCAGAAAGCGCTGTAACTAGGTTTAAGGATATGATTCCTTCTTTATGTTCTCTAATGCCATATAACAACACAGTGCAGAGTAGCTACCTAAACTCTGTAAGGGAGATAGAGTATCTCGTCAATAGTTTTACATCCTCATTGAAGACAACTTTGGATGCTGTAGCTCCTCTGAAAAAGAGAGCTTTAAATCAGAAGTGTCTGACTCCGTGGTATAACTCACAAACTCGTAGCTTAAAGCAGATAACCCGTAAGTTGGAGAGGAAATGGTGTCTCACTAATTTAGAAGATCTTCACTTAGCCTGGAAAAAGAGTCTGTTGCTCTATAAAAAAGCCCTCCGTAAAGCTAGGACATCTTTCTACTCATCACTAATTGAAGAAAATAAGAACAACCCCAGGTTTCTTTTCAGCACTGTAGCCAGGCTGACAAAGAGTCAGAGCTCTATTGAGCTGAGTATTCCATTAACTTTAACTAGTAATGACTTCATGACTTTCTTTGCTAACAAAATTTTAACTATTAGAGAAAAAATTACTCATAACCATCCCAAAGACGTATCGTTATCTTTGGCTGCTTTCAGTGATGCCGGTATTTGGTTAGACTCTTTCTCTCCGATTGTTCTGTCTGAGTTATTTTCATTAGTTACTTCATCCAAACCATCAACATGTTTATTAGACCCCATTCCTACCAGGCTGCTCAAGGAAGCCCTACCATTATTTAATGCTTCGATCTTAAATATGATCAATCTATCTTTGTTAGTTGGCTATGTACCACAGGCTTTTAAGGTGGCAGTAATTAAACCATTACTTAAAAAGCCATCACTTGACCCAGCTATCTTAGCTAATTATAGGCCAATCTCCAACCTTCCTTTTCTCTCAAAAATTCTTGAAAGGGTAGTTGTAAAACAGCTAACTGATCATCTGCAGAGGAATGGTCTATTTGAAGAGTTTCAGTCAGGTTTTAGAATTCATCATAGTACAGAAACAGCATTAGTGAAGGTTACAAATGATCTTCTTATGGCCTCGGACAGTGGACTCATCTCTGTGCTTGTTCTGTTAGACCTCAGTGCTGCTTTTGATACTGTTGACCATAAAATTTTATTACAGAGATTAGAGCATGCCATAGGTATTAAAGGCACTGCGCTGCGGTGGTTTGAATCATATTTGTCTAATAGATTACAATTTGTTCATGTAAATGGGGAATCTTCTTCACAGACTAAAGTTAATTATGGAGTTCCACAAGGTTCTGTGCTAGGACCAATTTTATTCACTTTATATATGCTTCCCTTAGGCAGTATTATTAGACGGTATTGCTTAAATTTTCATTGTTACGCAGATGATACCCAGCTTTATCTATCCATGAAGCCAGAGGACACACACCAATTAGCTAAACTGCAGGATTGTCTTACAGACATAAAGACATTAAATTAATTTCCTGCTTTTAAACTCAGATAAAACTGAAGTTATTGTACTTGGCCCCACAAATCTTAGAAACATGGTGTCTAACCAGATCCTTACTCTGGATGGCATTACCCTGACCTCTAGTAATACTGTGAGAAATCTTGGAGTCATTTTTGATCAGGATATGTCATTCAAAGCGCATATTAAACAAATATGTAGGACTGCTTTTTTGCATTTACGCAATATCTAAAATCAGAAAGGTCTTGTCTCAGAGTGATGCTGAAAAACTAATTCATGCATTTATTTCCTCTAGGCTGGACTATTGTAATTCATTATTATCAGGTTGTCCTAAAAGTTCCCTAAAAAGCCTTCAGTTAATTCAAAATGCTGCAGCTAGAGTACTGACGGGGACTAGAAGGAGAGAGCATATCTCACCCATATTGGCCTCTCTTCATTGGCTTCCTGTTAATTCTAGAATAGAATTTAAAATTCTTCTTCTTACTTATAAGGTTTTGAATAATCAGGTCCCATCTTATCTTAGGGACCTCGTAGTACCATATCACCCCAATAGAGCACTTCGCTCTCAGACTGCAGGCTTACTTGTAGTTCCTAGGGTTTGTAAGAGTAGAATGGGAGGCAGAGCCTTCAGCTTTCAGGCTCCTCTCCTGTGGAACCAGCTCCCAATTCAGATCAGGGAGACAGACACCCTCTCTACTTTTAAGATTAGGCTTAAAACTTTCCTTTTTGCTAAAGCTTATAGTTAGGGCTGGATCAGGTGACCCTGAACCATCCCTTAGTTATGCTGCTATAGACGTAGACTGCTGGGGGGTTCCCATGATGCACTGTTTCTTTCTCTTTTTGCTCTGTATGCACCACTCTGCATTTAATCATTAGTGATCGATCTCTGCTCCCCTCCACAGCATGTCTTTTTCCTGGTTCTCTCCCTCAGCCCCAACCAGTCCCAGCAGAAGACTGCCCCTCCCTGAGCCTGGTTCTGCTGGAGGTTTCTTCCTGTTAAAAGGGAGTTTTTCCTTCCCACTGTAGCCAAGTGCTTGCTCACAGGGGGTCGTTTTGACCGTTGGGGTTTTACATAATTATTGTCTGGCCTTGCTTTACAATATAAAGCGCCTTGGGGCAACTGTTTGTTGTGATTTGGCGCTATATAAAAAAATTGATTGATTGATTGATGGTGAATCAAACAAAACTGTGGGTGTGCTGCTGTGCATTAAAAACAAACTCTGTCAGAAAGAAATCATCGAAGAAGATAAACTCAGAGCGATGGCATCATCAAAGATTCAAAGAAGACCAACTGCTAAGGTAGGTCGTCCATGCTGGGACAGTGTTGAAGACAGGACAGGAATTTTAGCACGTGAGGCTAAAAATATAGCAAACAGCTGAGCAAGATGCTTCTTAGAGGATCAAACAACATCAGACCCTGAAATAATTAGAAGAGCAGGAAAATAATGACCTATAAATTAATAAATAACAACTGAAAACTGTTAAAAAGCAAAAGCACCGTGATTATCTGCTTCTATCTTTTTATATTCACGGCCAAATCCAACAACTTCCTACTGATTAAAACACTGTGGGTTTGGTTCGGTTCAGACTGGAATGACTGACACTGAAGTGCATGTCTTGGTTTGTGATTGTCCTGGATCAAGTCCCTGATCCAGGTTTTTATCGACTTCCTGGACTTTGTCATCAGAAGTGTATCTGTGAGGTGCTGTTATACCTTCTTGATGATGGCAGCAGGTTTGCCACTTGAGACCAAGTCCTCTGTCAGCAGGACTCCTAGAAACCTGGTGGATTTTACCTTCTACACAGCAGAACCATCAGCAGTCAGTGGCTGATGAGGCTGGAGCTGCCTTTTCTAAAACCATCATCTCTGTTTTTTTCAGTCTTGAGGACACGATTGTGTGTTTTTCACCAGACTACAGTTGTTCAACCTTCCTTGTAGAAGCAGCTTCGTCCTCACTGATAATGAGGCTGAAGGCTAAATGCGGTTGTTGTCAGTGGTGGACACCGCTCAATAAAATGTTAGCTGTGATAATCAGCAACCAGTAAAACATTTAGCTGAAGCTAAATCACTAAGATGAAGCTAGCGATAGCTGCTAACCGCTAACCACAATCATTTATTATTTGAATGAACCAATATGAATCTTTCGTCTGCAAAATGTACAAACCTCCAAGCATGTAGGTTTGTCTATCAGTTAACAGGACTTACTTAAAAATGTGTCTTATATATATGTGATGTCATTTTCTGAGCTTTGTGAGGGAACTGACTTTGTTGATGGTGAATCAAACATCATCGAGCAGTTATGAAATTGTGAATTCAAACAAAACTTGACAGCAAGAAATCATTGATGAAGATAACTTCAGTGAAGAACACCAACAGCTGAGGGAGGCTGCGGAAGACACACAAATTTTAGTATGTGATGCTAACAATGTAGCTAAAGGGGCACCGTAAGGGTCCATAAGGTGCACTGTGCACCTCAAGAGATCTACAGATATCAAGAAACTTTCAGCTAAAATAAATCAAAAAACAGATTCATGTCCATAATTAGTTTGTAAACTTTCGTATGTTCGGATGTTTTATGATATTGATTTGTGTGTGTGTTTTGAGTTTATTTCTTTCTTTGACATGTTTGTTTTTTTTTAAAGATGGCATTGTGAATTTGTTGTTGAAATGCACTTTCAAACATATTTATTCTGAAAGTGTGATCAAAATGAAATTATTATTATTATTATCATTATTGTATTTTCCTGGTTTGTGCTTCTTACACATGAATGTTGAAGAACGTTTCATTCTGTAGTTTCATCTTTAATTCCATTTTGCATTTGCAGTGAAACACTTTTAATGACTCGGTGTCTTTCTGATCTCAAACAGATGATCAAACTAAATGTCGTGTTGAACACTGGACGTTTTTATTTATTTAATTTATGATTTTATTTTGCAGATGGACTTCACTCAGCAGTCAGAACAGCAGGAAACTTTGTTGAAGAAACTCGCGGACACAGAAGCAGAAATGCTGTGAGTTTAACACAAATCTATAAAAACATTATTGCATTTCACCCAACTATTTTCAATTTTCCTTTTTAGAAATGAGACTGAACTGATTTTTTTTTCCATGTTTTTCCACAGAATCTTATCCAACAACTTGAGGAGAAAGACAAAGAAATTAACCGCCTCTCTAAATGCTTGACGGCTAAAAAGGTAACATCTTCAAGAACTACCATTATTTTTAAATCCTGCTTTGAACAGTTGGATTTTTAAATTGTGGAGTAATGAACAAAATGCATTTTGTTCTTTTTGTATGTTTAGATGGAAAACACAAAATCCAGTAAAAGTCTGCAGGCACATTTACAAGGACAGCTTCATCAGAAAGAGGCCGAGAACAGCCGTCTCAGCGTGCAGATGAAGGTTTGTCACTGGATCCGTCCTACAGTCGTCCTATGGATGATGCTTTTAGTGCTTCTCTTCTATGTTTGCTTTGTGCTGTTTGACTGAGAGCCTGACTGACCCTCGACCTGACAACAGTCATCAGATTATAAACTCAGATCAGGACACAAAACACTCAGGTCCAAAGGTGTTTGGACACTGACACTATTTTTGTAGTTTTGCCTCTGAACACCACCACAATGGAGGTAAAATAGGACCATCAAGACATTTTGGGAGTTTAGACTTTCAGCTTTCATTCAAGGGGTTAATTAAAATATCACATGAAGCATTTCAGAATTACAACCTTTTTTATGTACACATTTCCAGACAGACGTCAAAGATCCTGGTTTCCTCTCCAGTTGTTCGTATCTTCTGCCGATTTTTTAGTTTTCTGTTCTGACAGACTCTAAACTCACATTTGTTCTTCTTCATGGGTTTAGAACCTGAAGGAAGCAGCCACACAGCAGAAGGAAGAAGTGAACCGTCTGAGGGAGCAGGTGACGAGGCTGAAGGATCAGGATTTAAACCACCAACCTCTGAAGCTAGCTGCACGAGTCCGAAAAGGAGGAGATGAGTTCTGTGTGGAAACTACAGTCCAGCTGAGGCTCCAGCTGCTGCACACGGTAGGGTTTGTGTTCCAGACCCATGTTACTCAAACACATATTGCTTTAATAACCAGATGGAACATGGAACATGTCACTCAAACTGCTTATTGTCACACATGCTTTTATTTTGGAGGGGCGTCTGTGACAGAAGCCACACTGAAAAAGGTTTATTTATTTATTTATTTATTTTCTTTTAAAAGGAGAATAAACTTGCAGCTGCTCAGTCAGCAGCTGAGACCTGGAAACATCTCCACAAGGAAAAAGAGGAAGAGAATCATCAGCTGGAAAAGAAGATTTCTGTCTTAGAAAGGTAAGAACAGATGCATTATGGGTCATCACAGTGTGATAATCCAGCACTGAGGAACTTCAGTAAGAATTATTCTGTCCGTCACTCTTGTTATTTGTGGTCGTCTGAGTGTTTTCGTGGTCCAGAGCTCACATGTGAATTCTTTATTCTCTGAGATCAGCGTGACAAGAAAAGACATAATGAGTCAGTGAGTCATTCAGTGACTCCAGGAGTGACTGGAGTTCATACTTCTTAACATTGAACAAGTTCTCAAAGTAAATTGAACACCTGGAGTTTTTGCTGCTCACTGCTCAGAGGAAACCATGAAAAGCAGCCGAGCAGCCAGTGGTCCTGTTAGTTTTGGATCATTAAAACATCTGGAAACCTTGACATGTCATGGACGGAAATTTGAAGGTGAATTTTTGTGTGAAATGAAGAATTGAGTGTTGTGTCTTCATGTGGTGCAGGCGATTATTTCAAATCACTAAGCAGCTGCTCGACGTCCAGGAGAAAGTCCAGCCTCAACCTCTGTCTCCATCACAGGTCCAACAATTCACAGACTGCATCCAGCAGTGTGAAAGGCTGCAGGAAGTCTATAAGACCCAGGTCTGTGAAATACACACACACACACAGCACTTTTGGACTGTGACGTGAACATGAGTTCAGTGTGAACCCGGTTCTTCTGCTTGGTGTCTCTGCACAGCTGGTGAAAACTCGAGCTGAGGCAGATGAGTTCTGCACTCGGCTGGCTCAGGCTGAACAGGAGGCACAGGCCGTGCAGGGGAAGATGGAGGAGGAGATGGAGAAGGTGCGCGGGGAGCTGCAGGAGGAGGTGCAAGCTCTGAACATCACGCTGGCTGATCTCCACATGCAGGTTAGAAAATCTTTGTATTTTTGATAGACAGTTGTTGGATCAAAGAAGAGCCGAGAAAATGTTAACTGCCTCAAAATCTTTCTTCTTTTGTGAGGTCGGTTTTCTTTTAATGTCTGGCTATAAAGCGTTCTCTTTATGATGTCACAAATGAGGATAAACATCTGAGGTCCTGGAGGTCTGCTGGACTGGTTTTCATTTCAGGATCTCCTGAATGAGACGTCACATCCCAGACGTCTGGAGCGGCTGTTCATTGTCCATGTGTTCTGGTGTTTTAGGTGGAGACTCAGAGGGACCAGATGGAGCTTGTGGAGCAGAAGAAGAAAGTGCTGCTGGAGGAGAACAGACAGCTTCAGCAGCAGCTGGAGACTGTGGAAAGGTCAGTCAAAAGTGACCGTCTCTTCTTTCTCACACCTTCAGCTTTTGTCAGCAGCACATGGCACATTTTATTTCCTGACCACCAAGTCTTCTTATTGTCCAAGACCCTGATCTGAGATCAGTGCTTCAGTTTGAGATTCACATGGTGGATTTTAAACTTTTCATCACTTTCCATTTTTCGAAGCCGGTGGAGCCTTTATTCATAAATGTCATCACTGGAAAGTCACAAAGGCCGAGTAGTATTCAGCCTTACTTGTATTGCAGTAATCTGAGAGTCCACATTCATTCACAGTAACTCCCCAACTAAGACCTCCAGCATGTTGTTATTTACAGGGTCACATGTTGGTACATAAGAGATGATGTGATTAACTTTTGATCAATACAGGTTTTGGGAATCATGTTCAAACATTGATTGACTAACTTAAAAGCACCTTTTATGAATTCTGCCACCAGGCCTATCAAGTATCTGGTAAAGTCTTGTTGATAATCGCAGGGTCCTGGTGACCACTAGAGGTCACTGTTGATTTCATGATTAAGAAAACTATAATTATATAAAGATTGTAATCATTGATTGATGTCAGTAAAAGGTGTTTTCATGTTCATATACATTATGTAGTCTTAAAACAAAGTAACATTTTCTCTGAATAACTGATGAATTATAGCTAAAACTTTCTGCTGAGATTTTTGTTGGAGTATATTCACACGAAATCAACAGCACATCGACACACAGGAAGAACATCGTTTAAATAACCGTCTTAAATTACAGTCTGTGACCGACAAATCATCCATTATTGATTAAAATCATGATTTAACTCAATACAAGCTGAGTATCAGGACTTTTAACAACAACAAACCAGATGAGCAGAAAGTCATCAGAAAATGATGTCTTTTTGTTTCCGTCTCCTCCTGCAGAAAGCTGAAGGAGTCAGTCAGAATGATGATCTGAAAGCCCTCAGCAACCAGCTGGAACTGAAAACCAGCAGCTACACCCTGCAGGTCCAAAAGCTCCAGGAGTCTCTGGATGATGCTCACAAACAGGTGCGATGTGACAACACCTGCAGTCTGTTCAGCTCTGATCATGTGACGTGCACCATGCACGTTCATACCTGAGGGTGTTGGTGCTCAGCTGCTGCAGCTCTTTCATTGACTTTGACACTCTGTCTTTTCCTGCAGATACTGAAGGTCAGAAGTGATGCTGAGGAACAAGATCGCTCAGCTGCAGCCACCATCTGTCAACTGCGGCGTGAACTGACCAGTGCGATGGAGAAAATGATCAAGGTGCCAACAGGATTTTTACCAGCTGACTTGTTGCCTGTAGAACATGTGTGAGTAGTTGTGTAACGTGTGTTTGTCATGTTCAGATGGAGGAGGATGTAGCCCTACTGGACACACTGAAGGATCGCTGCAGTTGAGTCAGACTCTCCAGAGCTACATCACTCACACTGTGAAGATCCGGTCAGGGACACACCAGGAGCTGGACGCTCTCCCAGCATGCACTGGGTCATCATCGTCCTTCACTACGGACAGTTTGAGCACGGACACGGAGGAATCATCATGAGATCATTTGGAAGAACGTGTGAGGAACATTCATTTGTAAAATGATTTCAGTATGTAGAAGTTTTAGTCGTTGAAACAAAAACCAAATAAACGACTAATAAATACCAACGTTCAGTGGTTCTGATTATTTTAAAGCTACAGTGAAATCAGAGTGTGTCTCGTGACATATAATTTAATGATTTATTCATTTTTAGAGCACTTTCCAGTCAAAAATAAAGGTGCTGAACAAGAACATCAAAAAAATCTTTAAAACTTAGCACAGATAAAAACAAATTCAAATCAAAGCATCAAATGCAGACAAATTACACAACACTGGATTTGCATGTCATTTGAATAAATTATTGTAAAATAGGTGAATGTAAATGTGCATTCCTGGACCAATGGCCTCCACTACAGAACCACCCAACACCTGTCATTCCTGGACCAACAGGTTCCAAACCACCATCACCCACCTCTGCTAGACCAAAATGGTAAATGGACTGCATTTATATAGCGCTTTTCCATCTGCATCAGATGCACAAAGCGCTTAAATAATGCCTCACATTCACCCGATGTCAGGATGCTGCCATACAAGGCGCTCACTACACATCGAGAGCAATAGGGCACTTAAGACCTTGCCCAAGGGCCCTTAGTGTTTTTACAGTCAGGCTGGGATTTGAACCAAGAATCTTCTGGTCTCAAGCCCAACGCCTTAACCACTAGACCATCACCTCCCAATGGCCTCTAACAGAAAAATACCCAACACCCGACTTTCCAATTGAAAACCACCCAACAACCACTTTTCCTTGACCAACAGAAGCCACTGATGCAGGAAGAGAGGACCAATGGGCTCAGCTGATCCTCCATCAGAAAGGATTTTTTTTTCTCTATTTTACACTTTGAGGATGAGGATTCTTTGAGGAGACATGAGTGAGGATATGTCAGATCCTCATGGAATCTTTTTTATGGTTCATGGTTTTATGGTTTTACACAAACTCTGTCTTTGGATACTGAGGTTGATCAGTTACTTTTAGTGATTTGTTCAATGACCACTGTGGAAACAGAGAAAAACCTAAATCAGCTTCTACACAGAGTTAGTTTTCAACTGAATCTGAGACACTCAGCTGTGACTGTAAAAATGACTCAGCAGGGTGGTAAATCCAAATCAATGAGAATATGGACTTAGTAGGAACGTCACCTGTCTAGCTACATTTTATCATCTCAGGTTCTAACCCACATATGAAGGATTTAAAAACAGATTT
The DNA here is from genome assembly GCF_902500255.1 of Thalassophryne amazonica. Classification (NCBI taxonomy): domain Eukaryota; kingdom Metazoa; phylum Chordata; class Actinopteri; order Batrachoidiformes; family Batrachoididae; genus Thalassophryne; species Thalassophryne amazonica. The sequence goes on along the minus strand of NC_047119.1, from coordinate 63,014,667 downwards.
TTCCAGACACAATGTCTTCATACAGAGACATAGTCAGAGGAATGTAGTCCTTCTGAGACACATCTAAGAAATACAGAGGATCCAGTGTGACCTGTGGATTAAAACCCTGCTGGACCAGCTTCATCTTCTGCTGCTTGAAGGTCTCAGTGACTTCAAGAACTCTCTAAAGTAAAAGAGGAATAATAAACAGAAAACATGTGGCTACAATGTCATTTTTAAAAAGACACAGTTCAGTGAACCTGTCGTACCTGCAGTCTGAGAAACCACGGCCAGGCGTAGGCAGGAAGTGTTTTGACAAGGTGCTTGTAAAGTTCTGGACCATCTAATTTATGGTCTTCTTTTAAGACAACAGCTGCCATGCCGGCTTTGCCTTCACACCCTGTTGAAACAGAATGGACATGATTAGCAAATACATTGTGGAGACATGTCTCAGTTAAAGGTTTTACAGTTTATTACTTATGATTTATGGCAGACAGAAAGCGTGTACATATTTTGGATAAATTTCAACAATGTTTAATTAAATCTGAAATGTAATTAAATACCTCGAAAGGGGCATTGCCTGCCAAAAGTGCAAGAAAATACTGTTAAGATCAATATAAATCCGTTTGATTTGAAAATCATAAGTTCTGGATACAACTGATTAAACATCTGTCTTCAACTGCAAACAAGACCAAACTACTGGCATAACATTTACAAATTTATTTACATATGTACAGGTGACAAACACAGGTGACAGAATTTGAGAATATGGATAATGATTCATACTTTTATTATTGAGGGTATGATGAGATGAGAAAAGCAAGGAAAAGGAAAGAACGAGTCACTAAACACAGAAATTAAGAATAAACTTGTTTAGAATTTTAGCAGTGAAGAGGTTTGGTCCAGTCCGGTTCCTGGTTGTATGCTTGGTTCCTTTCATAACCTTTGTTGGATTAAATTTGCCAGATCTCCCATGTGACCTACAGGCATGGACCCGGTTCATATTCTGAGTAAGGAACGTGATAGCTCGGAGGTTCCATCAAGGTTTGGTTCACCAATCAGCCCAGAATGAAGATTTTTGGTGTTTGCTGTCAAAAATGCTCTGGTGGCTTCCAAAACATGCAGAAAATTTAATTTATAAAAAAAAAAAAAAAACAACCTTTGGCACTGACTGGCAAAAGAAGTATTTGGAGACATGAATTTGCTCTTCATTTGAAAAACTCAGTGAAGAAGCGGTCTTCAAAATGCAGATGACTTAACTTGAACCTTGACATTACAGGCAAAAATTACTGTAGCAACATTCCAAGCTACAGCTAACAGAAAAATGCGGGACGTAAACAAAGAAACAAAACAAAAACCACGTGTTTAGACTAAAGACTGACAAGATGAAGAAGAATTCCAGAGACAGCGAGATGAAGGGTCAAGAGAAGAGCTGAAGAGAGAGCTTCTTTGTTTCTGGGTCCTTTTAAAAAATGCTAAGCACATGGTCACAAGCTCATTTGGCATCAGATTGCTTCCAGCAGAAAATTATTTGAGAAAGCACATCAAATAAATGGCATATACCTTCTTTCTTCTTCAGCTAATATAAGCTGACTGAAAGTCATCATCTAAACCCATCCAAAAGGAAGTGATTAACAAAAACACTGTTTACACCATGACGATTCATTAATAATCAACAAATCTATATTATAATAGCCAAGTGGTGTCTGGGTGCATGTATGCGTTCGTGTGTATGCCTTCCATCATGGAGAAACTAGGGCGAGCTGACATTTGCTGCTTGGTATGCTTATGTATTTTGGGTCAAGGATGAACCCTGTGAAAACAGAAAGTTGACTGGACTAATGTTTTTGGAGAAATTAGGGATAATAGCTAACAACAGTGAACAATGGATGGTGTGCTGCAATGCATCATGGGAGTTCAGGGTTTGGGGGTTTTAAATGTTATTGCGGTTTATGTTAGTTTAACAGGGTAGAGTTACTGATTTGCTGTGTAAGTTTCATTGGTTTAGTCAGTTCGGTTAAGTGTCATGTTGCCATTAGAGAAGCTAATCCATTAAATGCTAATTATCAAAGCTAAAGTTTTCATTATCAGATTAACTTTTCAGATAATTTTGAAAACCATCATCGGATCAAGTATCTTCTGATAAATTTTGGTCTGATCATTTTTAGATCGCTAACATGTTTTTGCAGGCATAGTGAATAAAGCTTTAACACTTAAAAACATTTGTTAAGTCTGATATCAAAGAATTTAGTGCTTATCTGTTACATGTTTTGTAGCAGATAAACAGTTCTATTCTCTGTAAAGAGAGGCGAGCTGGTTTCAGGAGAATCCGCTCTATCCTCTGCAGTCAGAGAGAACTGGTCACAAGATATTTGCTCTTGACACCATACTGACTCACCAGCAATATCACTCAAGTCATCCAAAGGCATACAGTTGTAAGTTATGGTTAAAATTTGAACTAAACTAATTTCGGACATGCTATTTAAATTAACATCACTTCTGAAGTTTTATAAAGGGAAAATATCAGCTATATGTTTTAGTTTTAAAGTACTGCACTCATTTAGAAGGTTTTGGTGTGGACATGCCTCGGCAGTGCCAGTGCATTATGGGTAAAAGTTCACGACAGGAGAAATGCATTTGAGAGACTCTGATCAGGCTCCACACGGACAACAGTATTAAATTGTTTGTATATTGTGCCTAAAACTCTTGTGAATATATTCTCTGGGTTTATAGACGTTACTGTGTTTGTTTTATGTAAAAATGCCAGAAGCAGCTCAGGTTGCTTCTCCATTATTTTCAATTGGAATCACTGTGAGTTGCAATCGCTTCCTGTTTGCTCTTTAACGTTGTGCATATTGTCCTTTACAACACTGTTTGTTGTCTTTGTTCCAAACTAATATTTATGTCTGAAATTCAGTTTGCATTTATTAAATTCCACGCAGATTAAATGTAGCAGACACGGATTTGGAATATTTGTTTTGGCAAGTTTTCACGGTCTCTACTGCCATCTACTGGCCACTAGTGTTCATGGCAGTATTCACCCTAAGTATTGAGATATCCCATAATCCTTTGTGCACTAGAGAGTTGTTGCAGCCTCTTGCTGCAGCTACAGAAATAAAAATGTACATTTTGGTTGTATAATGTTCATTTACAATTGTCGTCGTGGGTTCTCTCTGTGCTGTTTAAACCGCAGCAACTCTCTGGCATGCGGCGTGCAACCCCCCCCCCCCCCCCCAAAAAAAACTCTGGTGCGCAAAGGATTATGGTTTAGGGTCTGAGCATCTGAGCACCAGTAGATATACATTTTATACATTTTGACCCAGGTTATATCAGACAGTTGTCTAATCACAACTTAACTTTTGACTTTTACAAATGACGTTTTTTTAATATATGAATAAAATGGCATATTTTGCAAAAGCACATTTATATGTAAATACCAAACACACACACACGTCACGTCACATTAACGTGTTGGTTTTTACATAGAATGAATGAGTCAATCAGTGTTAACGGAGGCTCATTTTACCCATAATCCTTTTGGCATCTGTCTGTTACAAAACTTCAGAATTAGTGCATTATTTAAAATTAAAAGATATGCGTTATATTTTAACTTTGTACAAATGACAGAATTGGCATTAATGGAGTTATTCTATCCGGTTTAATTTGATTTTAAATCAAAACCATAAGTCAGAACTGCTTTATTTTCCAAGACCTCTGTCTCATGACAGCACTGCTATATTCTGTTAAGGAATAATGGCTTATTTTTTGTGTGTGTAGAGTTGAGCTTAGCTCCTCTCAACTACTTCACTGCTGCAAAATATGTAGTAAACAGGAGCTTCCAGCAGTGGGCAGGGTGCACAAAGACATAAGTGCTGACTCATTGTTTGGGTTTGCGGTCACCTTTGATGCTACCAGAAGCGATCGTGGTGGTAAAACTCAAAATGAGCTTGTTAGTAGTAGCAAGTGTAATGGAGACAATACTGAAAGTTATCGGTTAGCAGTAGCTTCTGATACATTTTTGGGTGGTTTATCGGTTTAGCTTTATAAAAGATAACTTTTCAGTTAGCTGATTAGCTGTTATCGAAGCTAACGTTTTGGTTAGCTGTGCCCACCACTGTGTATAACTTGGGATACAAAATGTAAAACATGCACTATGTACAATTTTTCCAATCACAGCCACATAAGCCTATACCTTCTGGGTTCTCTAGTTGTCTTGGTGGCTTTCCTCACTCTTCTTTCTTGTACACTCACTCAGCTTTTGAGAACTGTCACATGACTGTGTGTTTAGTGGCTTAAAGTAGCAGTTTGCTTGCGTTTTGTGCCTCATACAGCGACATTAATTAGTTGGTTATCTGTGCTCCTAAACACTGTGTGTGGCTTATAAATACTGTCATGTTTAGTTTTGCTTCTTGCACCAAGTGATAAATGTGAATGATACTTTCATGTGATTTATACTCCGGGAAATCCTGGATACCCATACATACACACATTTCCTTTATATACAAAATTCATTATGCACAGTGCATCTGGAAAGCATGTACAGTGCTTCACTTTTTCCACATTTTTTTATGTTACAACGTTATTCCAAAATTAAGTAAAACAATTTTCCCTTTAAAATTCACACCACCATATAATGACAACATGAAGAAGTTTTATTTTGGATTGTTTTTTTTTTTTCATCGTTGTCATTTTATTTTTGTGAATTTATTAAAAATAACAAACCAAGAAATCACATGTCCATAAGTATTCACAGCCTTTGCTCAATACTTTGTTGATGCACCTTTGGCAGCAATTACAGCTTCAAATCTTTTTGAATATGAATCTACAAGCTTGGTGCACCTATCTTTGGGAAGTCTTGCTCATTCCTCTTTGTAGCACCTCTCAAGCTCCATCAGATTGGATGGGGAGTGTCATTTTCAGATCTCTACAGAGATGTTCAATCGGATTCAAGTCTGGGCTCTGGCTGGGCCACTCAAGAACATTCACAGAGTTGGCCTGAAGTCACTCCATTGATATCTTGGCTGTGTGCTTAGGGTCACTGTCCTGCTGAAAGATGAACCGCCGTCCCAGTCTGAGGTCAAGAGCGCTCTGGAGTAGGTTTTCATCCAGGATGTCTCTGTACATTGCTGCATTCATCTTTCTCTCAATCCTGACTCATCTCCCAGTTCCTGCTGCTGAAAAACATCCCCACAGCGTGATGCTGCCACCACCATGCTTCACTGTAGAGATGGTGCCTGGTTTCCTCCAAACATGATGCCTGGCATTCACATCAAAGAGTCCAATCTTTGTCTCATCAGACCAGAGAATTTTGTTTCTCATAGTCAGAGTCCTTCAGGTGCCTTTTGGCAAACTCCAAGTGGGCTGCCATGTGCCTTTTACTAAGGAGTGGCTTCTGTCTGGTGGATTGCTGCAGAGATGTTTGTCCTTCAGGAAGGTTCTCCTCTCTCCACAGACTAGAGCTGTGACAGAGCGACTATCTGGTCCTTGGTCACCTCCCTGACTAAGGGAGGTGACCCTGTCTTAAAGGTCTACAGACAATTCCTCTGACTTCATGCTTGGTTTGTGCTCTGACACGCACTGCCAACTGTGGGACCTTATGGTGTGTGTCTTTCCAAATCATGTCCATTCAACTGAATTTACCCCAGGTGGACTCCAATTAAACGGTACAAACATGTCAAGGATGATTAGTGGAAACAGGATGCACCTGAGCTCAATTTTGAGCTTTATGGCAAAGACTGTGAATACTTATGTACACGTGATTTCTTTTTTTGAAAATAAATTTGCAAAAATCTTAAAAACAAACAACAAACCCCCCCCCCCCCCTTTTTTTTTTGCACACTGTTATTACAGGGAATTGTCTGTAGAATTTTGAGGGAAAAAAATGAATTACTCTATTTTAGAATAGGGCTGTAACATAAAATGTGGAAAAAGTGAGGCGCTGTGAATACTTTCTGGATGCAGCGTATTGCGTCAAATCACTTCTTTTTATTTTCTATTGTTCTAGTGTCCTTTCAAGAAAACTGAGGCAGGATGAAAAATAAAAGTTTACCCTGTGAGATGAAGTCATTTAAACACAGCAAAAACAAACAAAATTTATCCACGAAAACACAACACAGGAGTAAATCACCACAAACCTGGTACTGCCACACCATAGACGTTGGCCTCCTGGATAAAATCTAGACGACCTAAAACCTCTGACACCTCAGTTGTGGACACATTCTCTCCTTTCCACCTGTAAGTTATAATTTTACATACAGATAAAATGCTGTTTGAACATCAACACAAATAATTAATAATAATAAAAAAAAAAGGTGTTCACATTTAAACATTATCCAAGAATCAGTGCAATCTCAGCTTGGTTTCCTTGTGTACGGTCTTTGATATATGATCTCTTCTGAGGATCCTTGGAAAGCACTAGAATAACTGTCAAACAGCAGTTACTTGGGGAGGCTCTGGTGAGAAGCCTCACTTAAGATTGTGAGACAACATTTGGTCTCGTGGTGCATTTCTTCGGGCATGATCCACGACACAGGTGTCTCACTGTTCAAGACCCCAGTGGTTGGAAAAGGCCAAAGGAACACCCACGCTTCATCTGGCTGTCGCAGACAGACAGCAGGTTTGGGCAGGTGGACGAGTTCATCGTCCACCAGGGAACTCGCACAGTGAGCCTAAGATCATTGTGAATGAACAACAAATTCACTTACTGAGGTAGTACTCTTTCACAAAATGCAACCATAGACAATAAATGGTAAATGGACTACATTTATAGAGCACTTTTTCATCTCCATCAGAAGCTCAAAGCACTTTACAATTATACCTCACATTCACCGATTCACACAGACATACTGATATCAGGGTGCTGCCATACAAGGCGCTCACTACACACCGGGAGCAACCAGACTAGGGATTAAGGACCTTGCCCAAGGGGCCTTAATGATTTTCTGGTGTGGCTGGGCTTTGAACTGAGGATCCTCTGGTCTGAAGCTCAACGCTTAACCACTAGACCATCACCTCCCCTGCTTGGAATAAAGTGAATATGAGGATTACCAAAGCCAGTGCTACCTTCAGGCGGACTACACCCACATGTCTGGAGCAAATGAGAAACCAAGCTGAAGGTAGACAGAGCAATCACACTTCCAACACGTCTGTATGTATGTGAGACAGTCAACAAGTGTCATGCTAACATGTTAACCCTCTGGGGTCTGAGGGCGTTTTTTGGACAGTTCACTCGCCTGGCATAAATGTTTTATTATTGCTGTTAACAGCTCTCCCTGCATCCCAATCAAGTTTTATGTTTGTTTGTTTTTTTCAGGACAACCTGTGCTTTCAGAATATATATGTTTTTGTTGTGTTTTATAAGTGTAATAAAGGTTTACAATCAAAAAGAGGCAAGGAAAAAATAAAGTGAAAAATAATTTTCCTCACACATTTATTCAAAACACAGTAAACTATAATAAACAACTGTTTTGACACTTTATAAAGGTAATTTGAGATCTTTTGTGAAAGGCTGTACAACAAAAGGTTCAAACAATAAACACAAATGCACATTTTGAACAAACTGGTCTATGCGTTTTGTTGTCCACTGATATGGTAAACAGTGCTTTACACAGAGAAAGCAACAGTAATCCAGTAACATTCACATGCAAACTAGTGGAGCGATCCTGATAGTTAGACACTCTGTTTGAGCACGTGAGATTATCATCAAAGGCTCTCCGTGTGCTCCTGCTTTCACTGATCGCTGTGCGTAATGGCGCAGGGAGCACTGAGTATGTACTAATAGTATGTACTCATTGGAGCACCCAGGGGGCTATTCAAACGGGCCAACTAGTAACATATCACTCCTGAAAACGATCTTTGGCTTTTCACGTGAGGTAAATCTGCCCTACAATTGGATTTTGGAAAACCATGTGACGGTGAACCAATTCTGATTGGACACTCACATTGCACACGTCATCACACAGCTTCTATGAGGAGTACAAAGATGGCCGATGGCTGGCTTGAAAGTCCGCGGAGTAAACTTTTCAGCAAAAAAAAAAGTAAGTTTCTATCTCATATCATTCAAAAGTTATTGATAATTTAGTAAAGCTTGGCCGTCGTATATGATGGCGTCGGCTCCAGAGGGTTAAATCACTTGGTCTGCCTCAGCAAACTTCTTAGCATCAAGTCACAGGATAAGATCCTAGACACACAGGCCCTCAATAGGGCAGGCCTGCCCAGCATCCATACTATTCTGATGCAAGTACAACTTCGTTGAGTGTGCCATGTAGCATTGATGCCTGACAAGTGGTTGCCCAAAAGACTGTTCTATGGTGACTTGCAGCATGGGAAAAGATCCCATGGTTGCCAAAAGACACGCTTGAAAACATCACTCAAAGCCCTCAGTATCAATCCAAATGCTTGGGAAGAATACATACAATGAAACTTTTCCTCTGCATTTAATCAATCAATCAATCAATTTTTTTATATAGCGCCAAATCACAACAAACAGTTGCCCCAAGGTGCTTTATATTGTAAGGCAAGGCCATACAATAATTATGTAAAACCCCAACGGTCAAAACGACCCCCTGTGAGCAAGCACTTGGCTACAGTGGGAAGGAAAAACTCCCTTTTAACAGGAAGAAACCTCCAGCAGAACCAGGCTCAGGGAGGGGCAGTCTTCTGCTGGGACTGGTTGGGGCTGAGGGAGAGAACCAGGAAAAAGACATGCTGTGGAGGGGAGCAGAGATCGATCACTAATGATTAAATGCAGAGTGGTGCATACAGAGCAAAAAGAGAAAGAAACAGTGCATCATGGGAACCCCCCAGCAGTCTACATCTATAGCAGCATAACTAAGGGATGGTTCAGGGTCACCTGATCCAGCCCTAACTATAAGCTTTAGCAAAAAGGAAAGTTTTAAGCCTAATCTTAAAAGTAGAGAGGGTGTCTGTCTCCCTGATCTGAATTGGGAGCTGGTTCCACAGGAGAGGAGCCTGAAAGCTGAAGGCTCTGCCTCCCATTCTACTCTTACAAACCCTAGGAACTACAAGTAAGCCTGCAGTCTGAGAGCGAAGTGCTCTATTGGGGTGATATGGTACTACGAGGTCCCTAAGATGGGACCTGATTATTCAAAACCTTATAAGTAAGAAGAAGAATTTTAAATTCTATTCTAGAATTAACAGGAAGCCAATGAAGAGAGGCCAATATGGGTGAGATATGCTCTCTCCTTCTAGTCCCCATAAGTACTCTAGCTGCAGCATTTTGAATTAACTGAAGGCTTTTCAGGGAACTTTTAGGACAACCTGATAATAATGAATTACAATAGTCCAGCCTAGAGGAAATAAATGCATGAATTAGTTTTTCAACATCACTCTGAGACAAGACCTTTCTGATTTTAGAGATATTGCGTAAATGCAAAAAAGCAGTCCTACATATTTGTTTAATATGTGCTTTGAATGACATATCCTGATCAAAAATGACTCCAAGATTTCTCACAGTATTACTAGAGGTCAGGGTAATGCCATCCAGAGTAAGGATCTGGTTAACCTGACCTAATTACAATTATACACAATCCAACCACTGGGAGCAGTGGGCAGCCATAGTCCGGCATGCGGGGACCAATCCCAGATGTAGAGATTCTGCCTTGGTCAAGGCAGAGAAGGAGCACACCTACATAACCACATTCTTTTGATAGCGCACTAAGAAGACTTCTGAAGTATCCAGGACAGCAGCACCAGAACCACAGAGACAGGCCAGGAAAATTAGAGCCAACAACCCCCCATAGAACGTGACAGCAATCTTATGTCCACACTGTACAAGAACGTTCCAGGCATGCACTGGTCTCACCAGTCATCTCCAAACACACAGAACAACTCCCACAAATCTCTGGATGACTATAGTGGACCTCATCACCTGTGATGGATGAAGAATGACACAAACCTAAAATGTAACGCTCTTCTGTTGAAGAGTGCAACATGCATTTCATGTGATTTATATTGCAGAGGAGAATTAAAAGGAGGTTTTTGCAGAGAATGGCAGGTCCCCGTCACTGTATGTTTAAGCTGCATTTACCATACTCATCTACTTTTACCACATGCTAGAGCAATGAGCAGTGTTTCTACTCACGGAGAGATGCAGTGTGCCCCACAGAGCTGTGCCAAGCTCCCCCTGCTCCCATGTGCACAGCCACTGCGCACCCCAGTGTTCACTCCAATCAATTAAAACGTTCACTACAATCTGCAGTGCATTTTAACGTTTGCCTTTAACTGTAGCCTGGCATCAAAATAACAGCAGTCAAATACACAGTCAAGCCACAATGATTTATTTCAAGATGCACTAATGAAATAAAAAGCAAAGCCATCTGTAATACTAAAGTGAAAGATGCATATTACACCTATATGCATAAATTCAATTATTCATGTTTTGTGGATAGGCTCCAGTCCTCTAGTGATCCTTAACTGGAGTAAGTGGGTATAGAAAATGGATGGATGTTTTTTGCGTCATAATTCATCCCAACATGTTCAAAACAGTCATTAAAGGTGTCCGCATGCACAAACTGCTAAAACAAATAAACATGCGCATGTTTACCTCACTACGTGTAAAAGAACTGATTACAGTTAGCCTTACCTTAGCCTAGCTGTCCTCCTTTGAGGCTGTCCCAAAAAGTGCATACAATTAAAGTGGTCAGTAGAAGCTTGTTCTCTATACGACCCAGTTCCTCCTCCTCATTTACATCAGTGAGCAGGAACTGCGTTCACTTGTCACATATGAAGATGGTGCCATCTTGTGACCACAGATGATAATGCAGTATATTTTTGACATTTAAGTCACAGGAACAGCCAAATAAATAAAACAACACAACTTATAGTCCAGAAAATATGACAGTTTGGTAGTGTCCTCTACTGTTTCATAATCAAGATGTTTCATTTCATCAATACAATTAAGGACATAAAGGTAGAGCTGCCTGGGTTTGGTTAGATGTTTAGTAGGTGTTTACACATACCAAAGTGCTGTCTCTGGGAAGAAAAGAAAAGAAAGGAAAAAAAAAAAAAAAAAAAAAAAATCACTATTTAACATCTGGCTAGCAAATTCCAGACTGTAGATGCAGTGAAAGTACCTGAAAGTGTCTCCGATACGGTCATGGAAATAAAGGAAGCCCCTGTGATCGCAGATCAGAAGGTCTCCAGTATTGAAATAGATATCTCCGACCTTAAACACATCTCTGAGGAGTTTTTTCTCAGACTGGACCTTGTTCCCAGCATAGCCCAGAAACTGGTTCATGGCTGATACCGGCGCTACCAGGATACCTGCCTCTCCTGTGTACACAGAGTATATTTAGAGAAAGAATCCTCACTTTCAGCATACTACACATTAAATGTGGATGGACTTTACCAGTTTGTGCTTGAATGCATCTTCCAGAGTCTGTTCGGATCGGTTCATGTGTTTGCGGGTCGTATCTCAAGAGCGCGAATGGAAGAGAAAGCTAAAAACAAAAACAATTACAATATTTACAATTGTTTTTGGTCACTGGTTGAGCATGAATCACATTACTATCACAATCAATTGCAGTGGTGAAAGTGAGGCAAGAGGGAAAAAACATACATTTTTTGTGCAACAAGTAGCTGAGACCAGAATGAAAGGCAGAAATTATATCAAAAGTGATAAATATGAAACATTACCAGACTGATATTATTAGACTGGTTACAATAGTGTATATATTGCACAGTGTCACTCAACACAATGAAATGGATTTCACTTTACCGTACCATATGTACATAAAGTGCAACAGCCAAAACATATAATCCAAGAATATATATTATTCCTTTTAGTTATTATTAATGAGCACTTTTACCTTTTGTACTTTAAGTCATGGGTTAAAGCAATAAATTTTCATCTGACTGAGTGGTCTTGGAGTGTTCCCCCAGAAATAAAAAAACAAACAAAAAAGCAAGTAAAATTTTGTATATTCTAGTGAATTTTAATGGGTTTGAAACCCCCTGAAACAAAGAACACTCACTTCAAACCGTCAAGTAAAAAACACATTATTGATTATGAGGAGTCTGGGGGTGCTCCCCCAGAATTTTTTTAAAAGAGCAAGTAAAATTGGTGTTCCCAAGAAACAGTTATTTCCATATTTATTTATTTATGTTCACTGTTAGTTGGTTTTATCTTTTCTGTTTTATTAGGTTCTTTTTGTCTTTCTCTAAAATTGTATTGTAGCATTATTAGTTATTATTACTATTATTGTTGTTGTTACTATTATTATTAATATATAAATAAAATAAATATTACAATTTGTAATACATTTGACTCTTTTACAACAAATGCAATTATACGTGCAAACGTGCAATTATTATACAGAAAACAAATGCACACGTGCTTAGATGCAAACAGCTTAATGCTAACTTTAACATTGAAAACGCCATAGACATGCTAACGCGTTAGCATTGGTCCCGTTTAAGTTATAAAATATATCTATCAACTGTTTCAGAAGACCATAACAGATAGGTTTAACATAAAAAGGTACATATTACTCAGACATATGCTCTTTAAAATTTTAGCGGGGAAAAATTAATATAAAGCGAAATAAAACAAAGAACCGAAGCAGGAGATCGAAGCATTGCTTCATTGATTCAAGTTTCAAAGCACAGCCACACCCTGCTCTACTTTGGGAAGGTCTGCCAATGTTCCCACGAAGACAGGGAGGAGAAGGACCATGGCTCATGGCAAGCAGGAAACAGAGCGGAGAGAAGTGAAAATTCACACAGTCCGTTCCTCCGCAGTCCACGCTGACATTGCTGCTGCTTTGATTAGCGCAGAATGAGATGTTGCTTTGACAGTGAGAGTATCATATTTCGGCCCCAAAACACGCATGACACCATGTGCGCAAGCGTATATGTGGTTACATTTTCCAAATGATGGAAATCCGTCGTGGTGATGGAGAACTTTAACCCTTGCTTTAAGTATACTTTGATACAAACACTTTTGTAGTTTTGCTTGAGTCACATTTTCAATGCAGGACTTTTACTTTGTTGCTTTGTCAGTCTGCTGCTACACACGACTAGGCGGCGGCAATGCCAACCACAATTAAAGTTACAAGAAGACTAGGATGCCAAAGTCATGCTGAGCTAGCAATTAAAATCACTTGAGTAAATGATATTCTCATAATGTCGTGGTATCTACAAGAACGTCATAATAAAGTGTGGCCGTAGCTTAACTCAGCTGACACCACAGTGACTCTGTGGTTTTTAAACATGCCCACAAACAATCCCGACCAGATTTCCTAATGAACTTGAAGAATATAGTGCCAGTTTGTCCGTCAATGGTCAAATAAGGCAACGAAATCAACAAAGATGTCCAGAGCCACATCCAGAGCAAAAAGAAAGACCTGATCTCCAATAATGTGAAATTTTGCAGTAGTGTGAACATTTTTTCAGGCCAACAGTAATTTGCACCCAGAGAGGACTGGCTTCTATTTACTGGAAACTTATATGGTGTCAGCTGAAATAACAGATTCCTGGAAACATTTGGAAATCTTTTATCACTGTACTGCTATGGGATGGATTTCAGTCATTTAAACCACTATATGGACATCAAGGAAATGCTCCATCTACAGGATGGTATGAGCAAGTACACTGAGGGGGTTTGACCATGCAATGAGAAGAGACAACTAATATGTTTGGAAAAGAGTGATGAGAATGGAAGTACAGGGGAAAAGAAAGAGAGAAAGGCTGACATAGGGCTGGATAGAGAGTAAAAAGAAGACAAAATGAAAGAAAATGAGCTGAAGGAGAAGATGGAACCCATAAAGAGGTGAGAAAAGACAAAGAGAAAGAAGAAAATTAAAAACATGCAATGTAAGAATGCGTTTTGGGTGAAGGCGCCATTTGTGCTTCTTGGAATCATACGGGGGAAGAGTGACTGCATTCCTGACCTTGTTAAAGAAGCTCGCTCGTCCAATTGCGCCAATCTCATCGGTGTAATTAAGGAAACCGATGCTGGCCTCAGTCAAACCGTAACCCTCCCTGATCGTGATCCTCCCAAAGCGCTTGACAAATTCCTTCCAAACATCTGGTCTGAGGCCACTTCCTGCTGCTAAACGAACACTGCAAGCCCTTTCCTCTGGAACCTGAAATCAAAGACTTCAATTAAAATGTGCACCTGTTCGACAGAATGTGGTATTTTATGTTTGTTTTTGTTGTAGTATTTGTAAAATAATTTTGTTTTTATTATCTATGGTGAGACTGAAAGACTACTGTAACTTCCAACCTATACAGCGCACCTGAATATTAGCCGCACCAACCAATTTTAAAAAGAAAAAGAAATTGTACATAAATAAGCCACACTTGTCTATAAGCCACAGGTCTCTACGTTGTAACATGAGATATTTACACAGAAAGATGTTAAACAGAAAGATTTTTTAACTTTTAATTAAAACATACCGTAAATGCTTTTTTCGCTTAAGTATTACACGTAACTATTGATGCACATGTCATCCAGCGGGCGTGCACGGTGTCTCTGCTCCACACAGAGAACTGGGTAATTTTAACTTTTTGAGATTTCATTGCGTGCAGCCAGGATCGGATGGAGTCTGTGGTAAATGAGACGTTGTGACTTTTTCGACTTGGTGCGCCAAGAGAGAGGACCGGTGGGGAAGGGTGGGGGGAGAAGACTCCGCTCCACTAACTGATCTGATGGAACAACTCTGGCGCAAAGTGTCGAGGGACTTTTCATCACTAAAACAAACGGGTAAGACCTTATATTTACACTGTGTGTGAATTTATACCACATGAGCTTTCAGGTAATCAACTGACATATTTTGACTTGTGAAAAAGCCTGTAAAAATCCATAAATTAGCTGCATCATTGTAAAAGCCGCAGTGTTCAAAGCGTTTGAAAAAGTAGCGGCTTTACGGTACTAGACAGACCTCCAATCCAAACAATACAAATGTCTTCTGCTGAGCTACATGCAGCTTTGTGTCAACTCTTCTATTTAAATTTATTTGTAGTGTTGTGCAGACAACATTTTGCACAACACACAATACCCTACGCTCCTGGAATTCCTTGGAAAATAACTCCACAGCATGCAGATTCCCAATATACAGTTCCTTGCAAAAACTACTCGCTCCCTTGGGCTTAAACACAAAAACTAAATCAGGCTTCTCGATGTTAAAATTTTTTAAATTGTCCTCCTTAAATTCAAACTGAAAGCGAATCTCCACAAATGGATATATATTAAGCTTTGAAGGTGTTCTTTTTAATGAGTTGTTGTTGATCTGTGTGCCGAATAAATAAATTCATTCATTCGAATTAAATAATAGCATCAAAGCCACGGTGATGGGTTGCATAGGTAATGGTTCCCTTTGGTATAACACACATAAATTATCAGTTTTATTACCAGTTTTCTTCAGACAAGTCAGGGGATGGATACATGAACATTTCCAAGTCACTGAATGTGTCTTGGTTTTAATTTACATAAATTAATTACAATTACAAACTTTATAATACTGCATGTTAAATCTGTGTGTAAGAGACAGTTTTCAAAAAGTAAGTGACTGTACAAAAAGGAGACGACTGAAGAAAGCCACAAAGACACACAGACAACCCAGAAGAAGTTTTAGGCTTCCGTGGCTGTGACTGGAGAAATTGGGCAAAGTGCAAGTTTCGAATTTTGCATCACCAGCTATACATCTTCATGATGAAGTGGATTAGAGGAGGATTTGCTTAAAAAGAAGACCTGAAAGTTCAGCTACAATTTGCCAGAAGGCACATCGGAGATGCAAGCCTAGATCTGTTCCATTATGAAGTTATGAGAAGTGATGCAAAATGGAAAACTTGCACTGTGCACAATTTTTTTTTCTTGCTTATCATTTTTAACTTCTGGTTCACCCCTGCTAATCCTGGTTTTTGACATCACAATGCTGTGAACTGTGAGCAGTTCCCTGAGCCAAAGTCTACAGAAATGCCCACTTACAGAAAGTGGGCAAAAGGGGCTCAAATGTGTAAGAGCCCTCATGCACGTGATGATTTGAAAGCAGGACAGCCCTAAACCCTCACACACTTACCAGAAACACACTTCAAACTCTGTGACAAGCAGGAGCAGTACTCATCCACCACAGCTCCCTGAGGTGAAGCATTGAACATGTCCACCTCCTACTAGGGATTAAAAAAGTATCTTAAATTAATAATGTTGTCAGACTAATGTGAAAATTGTAAAGTTAAATGTGAACTGAATTGAGATTCAGTTTATGAGGGATTTTCAAAGTAAAACTGCTTCAATGTGATGAAATAATTAATTACTGAAAACTTGTGTTAAAATGACAGAAGACTCAATTGGATGTGGCTCCCACTCCAGGTTTGGACCAGTCAAATATTTAGTTTGTACCTACTAAAAAAATAAATAAATAAAATAATAATAATAATAATCTCATATGAGAAAACTGGTGAATGGTGGAAGTTCTTAAATCACTTATTCACACCATTTACAAATATGTATCAGGCCAAATGTTCAGCTTACATTTGTGCTCCCAGAAGGATAAACTGCAGTAATGCATAACTTCATGAAGATAGTTCTACACTCAGGATAAATGCAGCCTTCTCAGACTGGACTGGAAAGGTTGGAAGCTGCATCTTTAAGAGCTTCTATTGTGGCTTGAAATGTTTCACTGGTCAGAAAATGTCTTGTGCCTTACCGTGGGCTGGTTGACCAAATATCGGCAGAGCTCTCCGACGTACTGCACCACAGTCACGTTGTACTTCACGCAGTCCTTCCAAAACTGACTGGCAGAAAACTTCTTTTTTAAGACACAAGTTGCACCTGTGATCCAAAGGAAATAAAAAGACAAAGATGAAGAGTGAGGGACAATGTGCTGCCAAACACGCACTCTAGTAGCTACAGCGGTTTTAGTGACATAATAAATCTGCCCAGATGGTTATTTCTGTCAAGCGTTTTCCTGCTAAATGTGAGTTGCGAACGTGAGCACAATGAGGATTTCCATGTTTGTTTCCTCCAGCATTTCCCCCTGTGCACAACGTCAGTGGGTAATCTTCCAGGAATTGTGTGAGGCTCTGCATTTTAATCAGTGAGAAAACACAGCCACGCAAACAGGAAAAATAAGCACACTTAAAAAAAAATAAAAATAAAAAAAAAAATAAAAAAAAAGGAACCCAGCAACAACACAAGCTGGCAAAAGTACATAGATGTGAACTTTGTTTCTGCATCCCAAGTGGTGAGCTTCGATGAGCTCAAACGGAGCCCTTCCAGAAAAAGAAAAAGTTGCAGTTCCTTGACTTTCCACTTGAAGCTGTCTCCAAATGAAAGCACATTCCCATAGGAGCCCATGTTAAAATGTCCAACTTTAGAGCAGAAATAAACATGTTTACAGCCTGGTACAGAAAACTGTTTTGGTCTCTGTAGATAGATTCCTCCTCCTTGACAACTGCACAGGGTGCATTTTTTTTCTGTCTTCTTAGTTCAAGATGTTTTAAGCCATAAAGATTTGTATAATCGGGGCGTGGTCGCTTTAAATGACAGCAGCTCAGCAGAGTGTCTCAGCTTCTAGTAGCATTTGCCTGTAACTCACTGGAAGCAGCTGCTAGCTGTTGTAAGTTTGTCTGTCGTTTTTGGAGTATCGACTACAAACACGTAATAATTTGGCTTGTTGCATGGTGAAACATTGTAATCGCTCAATTAAGTCATCCCTCTTGTAATATTTCTGCTGAGTGAAATTCTTGTGGTATTTAATGTTGTATGCTAACGGCATTAACACCTATCATTAGCCTGAGCCTTTAAGACCTGTTAATGCACAATTACTGGGAAAATAAGGGGCGCATAACTTTAATGTTCACAACAAAGTAAATTGTTAGGCGAACCACTGCCCAGTCCCCAAAAATATGATTTAATAAACACCCAAACCCAGGTTAACTGGTTAGTTTAGGTGGTTCGGACTTGAAAAGAGGGGTGAGTTCAGGTTTCGCTGCTGTCAACATGGCGATGCCCAGATATGTGTTACATGTGGGCTGTTCCGGTGTTGTGCCACAGCTGTCCCCATCAAAATCTGTCCTGACATTCAATACTGCACATGTGCACCTGGCCAAATGTCACAGATGTACACAGAGAAATCTCACGCATGTGCACGGACAGTCGCCAGATCAGTCAGTCATTTCTCATTCATTCAACAGTCTTCGAGGTAATACAATGCTTGGAACACAGTACAGGAACCAGAGTTTACATGTCCTTGCTCAGTTAAAGTAGACCTGCACTGAAATAAATGCAGCCAGATCTTTGGACTAAAAAATTACATATTTACACATAAGATCCTTCTGAATGTAGTAAAGTAAATCTGCAAGCCCAGATCCATCATTCAACTGAGAAATCTTCATTTAAAAATGACAAATTTACAGCAAAAATTGAGCCCTCCGCAAAACTGTCAGCACATCCGGGACGTTGCCGAGATGCAAGAGAGAAGACCCTATCCCAACATGCATTGCGCACGCCAACTGTAATTTGTGGGTTTACGTCAGTTTGCATCTCTTACAAAAGCACCTTTTTATTGTCCTATATGGAAGTATCGACTTTTTTTAAAACTTCATATTGTCTTGTGGTACGTTTGGTGAGTACACATTTCTTTTATTTTTGCTTGAAAATTATTTTTGGGGACTTTTTCATACGCCCATTTGATTGAGTGGTGTCGCACTGAAAATCTACTGTCTTTAGCTTCCGGTGTTACTGTCGTGGGGTACGGATGCGGGACTCGCAAAGAATCCAAGTTATTGAAAAGATACAAACCTCTCTCAATGGCCACGGAGCTCTGGGGCTGCGATTACCGAGACCATGCGATGCTGCGGATTTTTCCACAAGAAGTCTGTCCTTGCGGGCGGCCTGAGAGCTCTGCATCAAAACAGCGAGCGTAGTCTCTGGACTTGTTGCCAAGTTGGCCGCACCTCCATTCAGTAGACAGGGAGGTGGTGCCGGAGTTGGCCGCAGCTCTGCACAGCAGACACGGGGGCGATGTGAGTGGCCCGCTGCAGCGTTTACTGAGCCCGCTGACTTGATAAGCGCATCGGAGGCAGTGAGAGCAAGGCGTCGGGGAAGAACGTCGCCCACTGTCGATGTTGCCGCTGATCTGAGCATGCAGAGCTGTATCTCGCATTCATCGCAGCTTATTTTTGGATGGTGAAACCAGGATGTGAATAACAGTAACATTACTAACAGATAAAATCAATTTCAATGCAGGATCGGACTGAAGGCGCAAGAGCTCCATCTTCTCCCTCACGTCACGGCAATGTGCCGGATGTACAAACAGTTTTCGCGGAAGGCCAAATTTTAGCTGCAAATTTGTAATTTTTAAATGAAGATTTCTCTGCTGAATTACAAATTTGGGCTTACAGATTTAATTTACTGCATTCATAAGGGTCTTATAAATACATATCAGCTATTTCTTTCTGAGATCTGACCACATTTATTTCAATGCAGGTCTACTTTAAGTACAATCTTGTGTTTGCTTTGGATAGGGAGAACATTTACTTCACTGCATGGTCAATAGAGGAGTCAGGATGGTCGATAGAGGACTCAGGGGGATGACTTTGACAGCGTTCAAAGCTATTTGGCACTGTTGAAAGTTTTGCGAGATCTCGCAGCGGACTGTGATGAGTATGGAAGCAGGACTAATCGAGTACGATACCGGGTCTTTATAGAAAACTATGGGTGATGTCACACACACACACACACACTCACTCACACTCTATCCTTCATTCTTTGGCCTGAGGCACTTTAATGTAGCAGCAGATTGAATATGGAGGCACAACTATAGTCGATAAAATGTAATTCTAGGGACATAAAGCATCATGAATTGACTGTTTAATGAATTGTTGTCTGTGTCCTAATTAATTTCAGATGACAAATCTTAAATTCTGCACAAAGTCATTTTGGAGCAAACATGTTCTTACCGAGCTGGATGCATCCTCCAATCCCTAACAGCGAGGCGGACATGTGGTACAGGGGCAGCGTGGTGTAGATGATATCATCAGCTGTGGCTCCACAGAAGTGAAAAAACGACATGGACCTAACGGCTTTAAGATGACCAACGCGCGCCGCTTTGGAAACACCTGAAACACAACACTGATCACTGGTGCTTCATGAAAGAACAAAAGGAACACAGTTTAAAGCCACTTACACCCCTGAAAACATTAAATACTCCCACTTTAATCCTCTGGAGTCGAATGACGCACCAGCACGTCAAAAGTCACATGACCTAATTAAGCAGATGGCACAAACAATCAGCTCCACTCTGAGTGTCTGTCTGAAAGTGTGCTAAATGTGGAGACTTCAACCTCCAAACCACTTTTTAAATTTTGTTACTAGGCCAAGTATAACTTGAATTATGATTAATAATTTATGCAAGTTTTTTGGGGGGATAATATTCTCATCTTTGCTGCGCGTTTTGCAGACAGCTGCAGCAAAACGACTCATTTTCTCCTTTCAGCTGGACAAGCAAGAGGGCTGGAATGAAACAGGACTCCCTCAACTGCAGCAGGAGAACGGGGTGTTACCACTGGTGAAAAAAAACAGAAGCTAACTAATCACAATCACCAACTCCATGTGGGTTTGATGACACCGCACATACCCCATGTGGGTGGGTCTGTGTGTGTGTGTGTGCGCGCGCGCACGCGTGTTTTGTGAACTGGACTTTTGTTCTGTGTGTGTATGTCTGCGACAGGAAAGAAATAAAAAAAAAATACACAATTTTTGTTTATCACTGGTGTAAAATATATTACCAAATAAACAATGATCCCCAATCCACGTAATTTGCTTGCTGAGAGAAGAAAATTGTGATTTTGTGTGGAGTGAAATTTAAATTATTTTAAGATTTAAGTCATAAGAAGAATTTTCTTTGGCACCACTATAATTTTTTTCCTTAGCATGAATGCTGTGTTGCTAACCAGGATATTAAATAATGTACAACATGCCCTTTAAAAGTAAGTTGTTTCAGCTTCTCCCTTGTTTTATTCATGGTTGCCACATCAGAGCCAAGGTTGATCTGCATGTTGATTTGGCACAAATTTTACACTGGATGCCCTTCCTGATGCTACTTCATTACATAAAGAATGGGCTGACACAGTGATACATATTTCAAAAGGGTGGTATGGAATAATGGCCCCTCAGTGCCTGAAGTAATGGGCCATTTTCTCCATATGATGCAATGTAAAACAAAATGGACAAATGAAACTGTCAACAGTACAAAGACACAATACTGTCTCAACTGAAGGAAGCAAAGTGTACACTTTCAGTGCATGTGCAGTGAGGCTTTTGTTCTTATTTAGCATTTGTAGAGAGAGAGAGATTTTGACAAGTACCTGTAGTGCCTGAAGTAAAGATAAAGAGGAAGTTTGACATGATATCAACTTTAGGAAGGTCACTTAAAGGTTCTCCAGACATGCGATCCAGCTTATCAAGGACACTGTTGAACCCCTCAGTGGGTGAAGTGTGATCGACCACCCACACACTGATGTTGTCCTCCTTCAGTTCAGGCTGGACCTCTTCCAGCAAATGTACCAAGTCTGTACAAAGAGAGAAAATGGGTTAAACAGCACTGCTTTAACTTCCACCAACTAGTTTGTCCAGGTAATCTAAGATTTGACCCCGCTGACCATGACCCTTACCTAAACGACTTGCTCGCTGGCTGACCTTGTCAGGGCAACTCTGGAATCCACCCATTTATACCACATTTAGTCCAAATAGAGTTGAAAAATGAATTCCTAGACTCTAAGCTTTATCAAATAGTTTTTTTTAAACAGCAGTTTCAGTGCCAACCTTCATTGACAATGGTACTGTGTAGTTGGTAATTAAATAGTTAAAATATTTTTAAAGTAAACTGCTGGTTTACAAAGTATAGGTCACGATACCAGCCTTGGCTACTTAAAAATTATAATAATTTAGGTTTGAGCAATTGCTGACAAACAGTATATCACAATGTCTTCAGGCAGGTGACTAATTTTTACCCTGTTAAGCCTCGCAGTGTGCCCAGACTCCCTGACTTTGCCCAGGTCATGTTTGGCTTGTGAATAATTGGTGGATCTCAGCCATCATGCAAATAAAGATTTTACTTCCATCCTTTGGCACTTGGTGGCTGTTATTCCTTTAAATAACAACTCAACAGTGCTCAGTTTGATCTCTAGGGAAATCTCTCATGTTCCACCCATTTTTTCCCCCTCAAACAAATACTGCGTCCTCAGCTCAATGAAGGTGGTACTACATTCTTTTCACTTCATGTATAAACAATTGAATTTGAATGATTCAAATCTGGAGTTGAAAAAAAAATATTCTTATATCATTAAAAATAAATAAATGTAGAGTTGCATCAGGAAGGGCACCCAGTGTAAAATTTATGCCAAATCAACATGCAGGTCCACCTTGGATCTGCTGTGGCAGGAGCAGGGAGCAGCTGAAGGGACTTATGTATTGCAGTATTACAGACGATGTGAAATAGGCATGAAAACTAAATCTCCAAAAACAACACATAATATCGATTTAACAGAAAAAAGAAAAATATACTCGAGAAGGAGCTGGAAGAAACAGAATTGTTTATCGAGTCCTACCCCTGCTACTGTTTTAACTGTTCCAAAGACACCCCCCTGCCCATCATCAGCATTATATAAATAACTTCTTGATTATTAACCCATTAAATGTTTATAATATTTACAGTTTTCTATAATAAAACATATGCTATCAAAAACAAAAAACTCTCAAAACAAAACTCCAGCTCTCCACAATTTCACTGATACTTACTGGACTGGTAAGCACTGAAAGCCGAGATAAACATGTCCAAACTTGTCCTCTGACATGCCGAACGGAGGTGTTAAATTGTCTCGCTTCCAAAGCGAATCGGTCGTGACGCGCGAAGCCTCCGTGCGACTTTCCATGACAAAATCTCTTGTTAAAAGTGAAATCTGGCAGAAAATGGCTGATGTCCAGTTCTTGTGATAACCAGAGAAAGAGCACACGATGGTCTCGTATCCACAGAGCCATCAGCTCAGAAATGGTCCGGTGGCTTGTGCCGCATCATCGCAGCTCGGAGCGCGGCACGCTGAGCATCCTTAAAGGGGTCCATAAAGCTGTACTAACAGACCTTATTCTCTGTGAAGCCCGTAAAACTTTCACCGAAAGCCAGATAAATTTTTTGAATAGTTTCCAGGTGCCAGTCTCTAACAGCTTCTGAAAAATTCTGATGGAAAAAACCCCAAATCATTCCGCCATTTCCAGACAATGAAAATCCGACGACGGGGCGGGACCACTCCTTCCACAAGGCGTGCTCACAGGCGAATGACGTCACTGACAGGCGGAAAAACTCACGCATGCGCACAAGGGTTCAAGCTTGTCTGACGTGAAAATGAATCAAATCCATATAGTTAAAAAAAAATAAATAAAAAAGGTACGATACTTTATGGACAGACCTCGTATACCACATTATTTGTCTGATCATAACGATTCCAAAAAGGTATAGTTTGGACTATCTATGTTATGGGGTAAAAACAGCAAAAATGTTGACAAAGGTCAGTTTCAGTTACTTATGATTCGTAAAATGATGCAAATTATTGGCCGAGTTAACAGCATTTTAAAAAGGAATAGTTTACGCCATCTTTCATGCTTAGTTATGTTACGGGGTAACACACGTCACAGAATCCAATGGATATCAACCCTGTTTGACCTTTACTTTGGAGACCAAGCATTAAACACAGTCAAAACTATTCCATTATTAATTAATTATTAATACTTTTATGTGAACCAATAATTTGCATCCATTTTTACCAAAATTGGAGCAACTTTAACTTCTGACCCCTGTACAAACTGAAATTGACCTTTGTCACCATTTTGGCCGTTTTTAACCCCATAACATTCGGTCATAGATAGCCCAAACTATGCCTTTTTGGAATCATTATGATCAGATAAATAATGTAGTATAGTTTTCAACATGACTGGAGCATTTTTAAAATTGTGACCCCTGTAGCTCTTTAGAGGTCAGCTCCAGAATGGTTCCATATCTGAAAATAAACAATTAATTTAGAATATGTGTGCCAAATTCCATGCTTTTATCACAAAATTAACAATTGTTTTACTCTGCCGCCACACTATTAAACATAATGTGCTTGTATTTGTTTTTAAGCTGGATGATGTCTGGACCTTATTTTAGTTCCCCATTCAGACCATTCCACAGTTTAACTCCACTGCTTGTGACACTGTAAATCTTTTCATTGTGGTTCAAACACTGCGGCTCTTAAAATTCAGTGTTCCCCTCAAACTATACCCCTGGTCTCTTGTTGTGAAACATTGTCAGTAAGTTCTGAGGTAACAAATTATGACCGACTTTATACACAAACAGTGCTGTTTGCAATTCAATAATGTTACAGGCTTTGAGTATTTTAGATGTTAAAAATAATACATTAGTATTATCATGAATCCCAACATTGTGAACAATTTGAACAGCTCTCTTTTTGCAGATAAAGAGTGAATGTAGAGAACTCTTATAAGTGTTACCCCAGACATCTGAACAGTAAATGGTTTGCTTTTGCCATAACTGCAATAGAAAGGATCACTGTTGTTGTTTACTTCCGACTTTCCCGCGCATACGCACAGACCTGGGAAGCAGAAAACTCCCGACTTCAAGCAGGTGCAGTGAGAAAATTCACAGGAAGATGACTTCAGACAACTTGTCAACTCTTGATCCCGAAGATTGAAAGCAAAATTGTGAGAAATTAAATCATGGAGATGACGACAGTGAAGGCTTTCAAGTATTTGGAAGTGTGCATTTATTTTATCAGTGGTCACATGGCATCACCAGCCTGTTGCTGTTTGTGTTCTTTCTGCTGTCTGATCCTGTCTTGTGGGCTGAGTGCAGTGCAGCAGCAGGACGTGCTTTGAGTAACTTTTTAAACGCAGTCCAAAAAAGACACTCCTGCACAGTCCGGCCGGGGTGCGCATCTGTGCATCAGCCTGCATTTCACCTCTGTTGACAGAGTCATTAAATGCAGCAGTTCTGCATGTGTGCACCCAGTGCAAGACAGAAAAAAAATAGAGAAAAAACAACTAGTGTGGAGCCAACAGGTTTTCCATGACCCCCCCCCCCCCCCCCCAAAAAAAAGACAACAGTGAGGTGGCTGCTCCGTGACTATCCAGGGTTGGGACCAGGAAGCAGAGTTGTAGTCTTACACACCTCTCTGCAGCTTCTCTCCCCCTGCCATCCCCTCATTACCCCATCCCCGTAGAGACGGTGCCTGCTCCCAGACCACCAATAACCAGCAAAAATCTATTTAAGCATAAAAATTCAAAAAGAAAAAATAATATAGCACCTTCAACTGCACCACAGACTAAAACAGTTAAATGTGGTCTATTAAACATTAGGTCTCTCTCTTCTAAGTCCCTGTTGGTAAATGATATAATAATTGATCAACATATTCATTTATTCTGCCTTACAGAAACCTGGTTACAGCAGGATGAATATGTTAGTTTAAATGAGTCAACACCCCCGAGTCACACTAACTGTCAGAATGCTCGTAGCACGGGCCGGGGCGGAGGATTAGCAGCAATCTTCCATTCCAGCTTATTAATTAATCAAAAACCCAGACAGAGCTTTAATTCATTTGAAAGCTTGACTCTTAGTCTTGTCCATCCAAATTGGAAGTCCCAAAAAACAGTTTTATTTGTTATTATCTATCGTCCACCTGGTCGTTACTGTGAGTTTCTCTGTGAATTTTCAGACCTTTTGTCTGACTTAGTGCTTAGCTCACATAAGATAATTATAGTGGGCGATTTTAACATCCACACAGATGCTGAGAATGACAGCCTCAACACTGCATTTAATCTATTATTAGACTCTATTGGCTTTGCTCAAAAAGTAAATTAGTCCACCCACCACTTTAATCATATCTTAGATCTTGTTCTGACTTATGGTATGGAAATAGAAGACTTAACAGTATTCCCTGAAAACTCCCTTCTGTCTGATCATTTCTTAATAACATTTACATTTACTCTGATGGACTACCCAGCAGTGGGGAATAAGTTTCATTACACTAGAAGTCTTTCAGAAAGCGCTGTAACTAGGTTTAAGGATATGATTCCTTCTTTATGTTCTCTAATGCCATATACCAACACAGTGCAGAGTAGCTACCTAAACTCTGTAAGTGAGATAGAGTATCTCGTCAATAGTTTTACATCCTCATTGAAGACAACTTTGGATGCTGTAGCTCCTCTAAAAAAGAGAGCTTTAAATCAGAAGTGCCTGACTCCGTGGTATAACTCACAAACTCGTAGCTTAAAGCAGATAACCCGTAAGTTGGAGAGGAAATGGCGTCTCACTAATTTAGAAGATCTTCACTTAGCCTGGAAAAAGAGTCTGTTGCTCTATAAAAAAGCCCTCCGTAAAGCTAGGACATCTTTCTACTCATCACTAATTGAAGAAAATAAGAACAACCCCAGGTTTCTTTTCAGCACTGTAGCCAGGCTGACAAAGAGTCAGAGCTCTATTGAGCTGAGTATTCCATTAACTTTAACTAGTAATGACTTCATGACTTTCTTTGCTAACAAAATTTTAACTATTAGAGAAAAAAATACTCATAACCATCCCAAAGACGTATCGTTATCTTTGGCTGCTTTCAGTGTTGCCGGTATTTAGTTAGACTCTTTCTCTCTGATTGTTCTGTCTGAGTTATTTTCATTAGTTACTTCATCCAAACCATCATGTTTATTAGACCCCATTCCTACCAGGCTGCTCAAGGAAGCCCTACCATTATTTAATGCTTCGATCTTAAATATGATCAATCTATCTTTGTTAGTTGGCTATGTACCACGGGCTTTTAAGGTGGCAGTAATTAAACCATTACTTAAAAAGCCATCACTTGACCCAGCTATCTTAGCTAATTATAGGCCAATCTCCAACCTTCCTTTTCTCTCAAAAATTCTTGAAAGGGTAGTTGTAAAACAGCTAACTGATCATCTGCAGAGGAATGGTCTATTTGAAGAGTTTCAGTCAGGTTTTAGAATTCATCATAGTACAGAAACAGCGTTAGTGAAGGTTACAAATGATCTTCTTATGGCCTCGGACAGTGGACTCATCTCTGTGCTTGTTCTGTTAGACCTCAGTGCTGCTTTTGATACAGTTGACCATAAAATTTTATTACAGAGATTAGAGCATGCCATAGGTATTAAAGGCACTGCGCTGCGGTGGTTTGAATCATATTTGTCTAATAGATTACAATTTGTTCATGTAAATGGGGAATCTTCTTCACAGACTAAAGTTAATTATGGAGTTCCACAAGGTTCTGTGCTAGGACCAATTTTATTCACTTTATACATGCTTCCCTTAGGCAGTATTATTAGACGGTATTGCTTAAATTTTCATTGTTACGCAGATGATACCCAGCTTTATCTATCCATGAAGCCAGAGGACACACACCAATTAGCTAAACTGCAGGATTGTCTTACAGACATAAAGACATGGATGACCTCTAATTTCCTGCTTTTAAACTCAGATAAAACTGAAGTTATTGTACTTGGCCCCACAAATCTTAGAAACATGGTGTCTAACCAGATCCTTACTCTGGATGGCATTACCCTGACCTCTAGTAATACTGTGAGAAATCTTGGAGTCATTTTTGATCAGGATATGTCATTCAAAGCGCAGATTAAACAAATATGTAGGACTGCTTTTTTGCATTTACGCAATATCTCTAAAATCAGAAAGGTCTTGTCTCAGAGTGATGCTGAAAAACTAATTCATGCATTTATTTCCTCTAGGCTGGACTATTGTAATTCATTATTATCAGGTTGTCCTAAAAGTTCCCTAAAAAGCCTTCAGTTAATTCAAAATGCTGCAGCTAGAGTACTGACGGGGACTAGAAGGAGAGAGCATATCTCACCCATATTGGCCTCTCTTCATTGGCTTCCTGTTAATTCTAGAATAGAATTGAAAATTCTTCTTCTTACTTATAAGGTTTTGAATAATCAGGTCCCATCTTATCTTAGGGACCTCGTAGTACCATATCACCCCAATAGAGCGCTTCGCTCTCAGACTGCAGGCTTACTTGTAGTTCCTAGGGTTTGTAAGAGTAGAATGGGAGGCAGAGCCTTCAGCTTTCAGGCTCCTCTCCTGTGGAACCAGCTCCCAATTCAGATCAGGGAGACAGACACCCTCTCTACTTTTAAGATTAGGCTTAAAACTTTCCTTTTTGCTAAAGCTTATAGTTAGGGCTGGATCAGGTGACCCTGAACCATCCCTTAGTTATGCTGCTATAGACGTAGACTGCTGGGGGGTTCCCATGATGCACTGTTTCTTTCTCTTTTTGCTCTGTATGCACCACTCTGCATTTAATCATTAGTGATCGATCTCTGCTCCCCTCCACAGCATATCTTTTTCCTGGTTCTCTCCCTCAGCCCCAACCAGTCCCAGCAGAAGACTGCCCCTCCCTGAGCCTGGTTCTGCTGGAGGTTTCTTCCTGTTAAAAGGGAGTTTTTCCTTCCCACTGTAGCCAAGTGCTTGCTCACAGGGGGTCGTTTTGACCGTTGGGGTTTTACATAATTATTGTATGGCCTTGCCTTGCAATATAAAGCGCCTTGGGGCAACTGTTTGTTGTGATTTGGCGCTATATAAAAAAATTGATTGATTGATTGATTGATCAAAATTTTTTCTAAACCTGTAAGGTACATCGAAATGGACACGGTTCAAAAAATTAAGCTGGTTTTCAGTGAAAATTTTAACGGCTGATGACAGATTTTGAGGTGATACTGTAGCTTTAAGGACTTCCCACGGTGCGAGACGTCGCGCAGCGCTCTCAGGCGCCATCGTCAGCCTGTTTCAAGCTGAAAACCTCCACATTTCATGCTCTACTGATCCAGGACGTTGTGAGAGAACAGAGAAGTTTCAGAAGAAGTCCGTTTCAGCATTTTATCCAGATATTCCACTGTTAAAGGAGATTTTTTTTAATGAAAGACTTGCGGACGGGTCCGTGCGTCGGGACGCAGCCGGCGCGGTGCGTTGGCACAGGAAAAACACCTCCATGTTGATAACCATTTGTAAAATCCAGGTGGCTTTTAATGGCTTTCAGTGGAGTGAGTATATGAGAAATTGTTTAACAGCTGGACATGTTCCAACTTGTCCTTAAGTCTTCCAACAGAGGTGTTTTTCCTGTGGTAGAGCGTCACAGCGGCTGCGAGCCGACGCTGCAATCCGTCCGCACGTCTTTCATTAAAAAAAATCTCCTTTAACAGTGGAATATCCGGATAAAATGCTGAAACTGACTTCTTCTGAAACTTCTCTGTTCTCTCACGACGTCCTGGATCAATAGAGCCTGAAATGTGGAGGTTTTCAGCTTGAAACAGGCTGACGACGGCGCCTGAGAGTGCTGCGCAACGTCTCGCACTGTGGGAAGTCCTTAAAGTGACAGTATCACCTGAAAATCTCTCATCAGCCGTTAAAATTTTCACCGAAAACCATCTTAATTTTTCGAACCGTGTCGACTTCGATGTGCCTCACAGGTTTAGAAAAAATTTTGATCAAACAAAGCGCCAGTCTCTCAGCAACTTCTCAGACAAAGGAATTCCGACGAGGGGCTGGACAACTCCTCCCGCAAGGAGTGCTCACAGGCGAATGATGTCACCGACAGGCGTGGAAAAACTCACGCATGCGCACGAGGGTTCAAGCATGTCTGATGTAAAAACATATGAATGAAATCCATATAGTTTTTGAAAAAATAAAAAGGACCTATACTTTATTGACAGACCTCGTATATACACCTGCACCTGTGTGGCCCACCCCCCCAAAAAATCCTGAGCACAACACAAGATCCACAAACGCATGGTAGAGTTTTAACTTGCACTTGTAGATGTAGTGACGAACTGTGTTAACTGACAATGGTTTTCTGAAGTGTTCCTGAGCCCATGCGATAAGATTCTTTACACAATGATGTCAGCTTTTAATGCAGTGCCGTGTGAGGGAACGAAGGTCACGGGCAGTCAATGGTAGTTTTCGGCCTTGCCTCTTATGTGTAGAAACTTCTCCAGATTCTCTGAATCTTCTGATTATATTATGGACTGTAGATGATAGAATCCCTAAATTCCTTGCAATTGAATGTTGAGAAACACTGTTCTTAAATTGTTGGACTATTTTTTTCATGCAGTTCACAAAGTGGTGATCCTCACTTCATCTTTGCTTGTGAACAGCTGAGACTTTTGGGGATGCTCCTTTTATACCCAATCATGACACTCACCTGTTTCCAATTAACCTGTTCACCTGTGGAATGTTCCAAACAGGTGTTCTTTGAGCATTCATCAACTTCCCAGTTTTTTGTTGCCCCTGTCCCAGCTTTTTGGTAATGTGTTACAGGCATTCATTTAAAAATGAACAAATATTTGCATAAAAAGTCTATCAGTTTGAACATTAAATATCTTGTCTTTGTGGTGTATTCAATTGAATATAGGTTGAAGGATTTGCAAATCATTGTATTCTGTTTTTATTTACATTTCACACAATGTCCCAACTTCATTGGAATTGGGGTTGTACACACAGTCAGTGGCTAAGTTTTCTGCCTACCTGTATGGGCCCCGCACGCGGCGGGGCCCCACAGATGTGATGATGTCATACATGGATAACGTCATCACGATTCCTTCTATACTTCTACATAATTTAGTGTGGATGTACTTAATGTGCAGTTTCCAGCAAATTTTGTCATCTACCATCACTCCAAGGGCCTGGTTAGTACTTGGATGGGAGACCTTTTTGGAACACCAGCGGCTGTGTGTGTTTCTCCAGGTTACACTGGAGATGCATCAGGAAGGGCATCCAGCATAAAACTTGTGCCAAATACCAATGCGGATCTGGCTGTATCCGCTGTGGCGACCCCAAACAAAAACAGGGAGCTGCTGAATGGACAACAACATCACTCCAAGGAATTTTGTTTCATATACTCTTTCTATATTCACATCCTGTATCTTTATCTGAGCCTGATTATTAAGTCTACTGCTGCCAAACACCACAAAGTTAGTTTTGTTCAAATTAAACAATCACTGGACGTATGCCGGGGCCGCAGATGTGGGCAGCAGTGCCGGTGAGGTAGACATCACGCAGGAAGAAACTCACTCCCTGGAGCAATAGGTTTTTTTTTCCTCCAAGGACATCCACATTAATAGTACTGATATTGCAGACTGCCATTCAGTTTCAAGAAAAGACAAAAAGTCAGAACCGGTTATTATCATCCAGTTCATGAACAGGCAGTTTAAGAGTGAATTGTTAAGACAAACAAAAACGTTGAGAGGATCTGAGGTGTATGTGAATGAACATTTGACAAAGAAAAATGCGGAGATTGCAGGACAAGCCAGAGTCCTTCAAAAAAAGAAAAAACACAGGCGACCTGGACCAGGAACTGTAAAGATTAAATTAAATTGGTACTCCGGAGGAAGCGAAAGTCATAATGATACGAGAGCTTTTGAACTTGTATGATTTTAAATGACTGCTCCTTAAGGAGGAAAATGTTCCTTATTGGTTCTCTGTGGCTTACTTGCAGGGATTTTCATATTGATTTTTGTTTTTGCTTTTGTTATGAGACAACTTTTGAGAAAATCTGTAGCATGTACAGGTTTACGAGGTCTGTTAGAAACGTATCGGACCTTTTTATTTTTTGCAAAAACCTGATGGATTTGAATCACGTGTGCTTGCATGAGCAAACCTTGAACCTTCGTGTGCATGCGTGAACTTTTTCACGCCTATCGACTGCATCATTTTCTGGTAAGCAGCCTTTGTGTGGGACGTGTGTTGTGCGCTCAGCGGATTTTCATTTCAAGGAAAAAGATGGAATGACTGGAGCAGCGCCGCATCAAATTTTGCCAGAAACTGCATGTCCTGTGAGACTTCAACACGGAGTTGCTTTTGCTGCACCGTCAGCAGCAACATGAATTTCACTGCAACTCTTTTCATGGCCAAATCTTCTGTCACAGTGGAATGTGCCGAAAAAGTGCTGATGTCCACCTCTTCCGCAATTTCTCGGATAGTCACACGACGGTCCCGCATTACCACAGCGTTCACTCTGGAAGTGATCTGGTCATTTCAGCATGTTGATGGCCGACCGGAGCGCGGCTCGCTCTCCACCGTTGTGCGGACTTCTTTAAACCGGTTGTACTGCTCCTTAATCTGTGTGATGCCCATAGGATCGTCACCGAAAGCCGTCTGAATCATCCGAATGGTTTCCACCTGGCTGTCGCCCAGTTTCTGGCAAAATTTGATGCGCCGCTGCTCCAGTCGTTCCGTCTTTTTCCTTGAAATGAAAATCCGCCGAGCGCACAGCACATGCCCTCACACAAAGGCTGCTTACCAGGAAATGAAGCAATCGTCAAGCGTGAAAAAGTTCACGCATGCGCATGAAGGTTCAAGGTTTGCTCATGCAAGCACACGTGATTCAAATCCATCAGGTTTTTGCAAAAAATAAAAAGCTCCGATACTTTTCTAACACACCTCGTATATAACAGTTAACCTTTATTTAGCTGCATTATAATTTGTCAATTACAACTTTTTATGATGTCAATTGATTCTTTACAATTTACTTCTGCACAGGAGCTTGACCTAAAGTTTTTGATTATCTGAACATACATCTCATAGCACTGAATATATACTCAACAAAAATATAAACGCAACACTTTTGGTTTTGCTCCCATTTTGTATGAGATTAACTCAACGATCTAAAACTTTTTCCACATACACAATATCACCATTTCCCTCAAATACTGTGCACAAACCAGTCTAAATCTATGATAGTGAGCACTTCTCCTTTGCTGAGATAATCCATCCCACCTCACAGGTGTGCCATACCAAGATGCTGATTAGACACCATGATTAGTGCACAGGTGTGCCTTAGACTGCCCACAATAAAAGGCCACTCTGAAAGGTGCAGTTTTGTTTTATTGGGGGGGATACCAGTCAGTATCTGGTGTGACCACCATTTGCCTCATGCAGTGCAACACATCCGTGAAGAGAACACCTCTCCAACGTGCCAAACGGCAGTGAATGTGAGCATTTGCCCACTCAAATCGGTTACGACGACGAACTGGAGTCAGGTTGAGACCCCGATGAGGACGACGAGCATGCAGATGAGCTTCCCTGAGACAGTTTCTGACAGTTTGTGCAGAAATTCTTTGGTTATGCAAACCGATTGTTCCAGCAGCTGTCCGAGTGGCTGGTCTCAGACGATCTTGGAGGTGAACATGCTGGATGTGGAGGTCCTGGGCTGGTGTGGTTACACGTGGTCTGCGGTTGTGAGGCTGGTTGGATGTACTGCCAAATTCTCTGAAACGCCTTTGGAGACGGCTTATAGTAGAGAAATGAACATTCAATACACGAGCAACAGTTCTGGTTGACATTCCTGCTGTCAGCATGCCAATTGCACGCTCCTTCAAATCTTGCGACATCTGTGGCATTGTGCTGTGTGATAAAACTGCACCTTTCAGAGTGGCCTTTTATTGTGGGCAGTCTAAGGCACACCTGTGCACTAATCATGGTGTCTAATCAGCATCTGGATATGGCACACCTGTGAGGTGGGATGGATTATCTCAGCAAAGGAGAAGTGCTCACTATCACAGATTTAGACTGGTTTGTGAACAATATTTGAGAGAAATGGTGATATTGTATATGTGGAAAAAGTTTTAGATCTTTGAGTTCATCTCATACAAAATGGGAGCAAAACCAAAAGTGTTGCGTTTATATTTTTGTTGAGTGTAATATAGATCCAGATGTTTTTTTTCTTAATTTTACTCACCACTGCAATTACTTTACTGAGGAACAACTTAAGAACTGTTCCATGATAAACAGGTCATTCTCCATTATACAGTTTAATAGTAGAATTCTTTCTATGAACTTCTCTAAAATTCAGGATTGTTTAAAAATGTCCCTAAACAATTTTCTGTTATTGCGGTTACTGAGACATGGTTGAGGGATGAGCACATGGACACTGTCCAACTCGAGGGTTATGACTTCTGTGACAATGGTGTGGCACTTTACATCAGTTCTAGTTATCGTTGTGAAATTGTTAATATGTTCTTTTATTTTGAAAATGTCATGGAATGTGTTACTGTGGAAATTAAATGTGAAAAATCAAATAACATAATTATAAGCTGCGTTTCTAGAGATCCTGGTTCAAACATAAATATTTTTGGGGATAAATTGATGGATATGTACAACAATTTTAAACATAAGCTTTTGTTTTATCTGTGGTGACTTTAATATAGATTTCCTGAATCATCATCGTCAATTACATATAGCTGAATTTATAAATTCTGAGTTTTGTATGGGATTGTATCCAGTGATTACCCATCCAACTAGGAATACATCAACAGTTAGACAATATATTAACATATATTACTGTGGGAAATATAAGTTAATACATCAAAACTGGAGTGGCATTTATATCAAGGATGTAGAGCAATCTTACGAATCATTAATTTCTATTATTTCCAATTTATATAATAAACATTGCCCTATTTGGGTCAAAAACTGGAAATGAGGAAACACTGATAAATCCTGGATCACTAATGGACTTCAGAATGCATGTAAAAAGAAAACTTTTTTTGTACAAGCAGTTTTTTTTTAAATTTTTTTATTTATAACAAATGAAGCTAAGAGAACATATAAGGCATATAAAAACAAAGTAGCATTATGCGATCATGTAAAAGGCAGTAAGTACTATGGTGATTTATTGGAAAAAACAAATAAAGAGTACTTGGAAGTTTTAAATGAAATCATAAATAAGAAAAAAGTTGTTAAAGAATATCCTTATTTTTATACAAATACTGACAATTGTTAAAGAAAACAAAGCTACAGCACATCATTTTAATGGTTATTTTGTTAACGTGGGTAAAAATTTGGTAAATTCAACTGTATCTTCTAAAATGTCTAAAACTCTTTGGATTACAGCAAATCAATTAATACAGTTGTAGATTCAATGTTCATTAAAGGAACGGATGAAAAGGAAATTGACAGTTCATAAACCTAAGAGGGAAAAAAAACTGATAGTGACAATTTTTATATGTTTTTGGTTAAAAATATTAACTGTATTGTTAAGCCTTTAACGTATATTTGTCATTAATTACATTTGTCATTAATTACATTTGTCAGTAATAACTGGGAAATTTCCTTTCAAAATAAAAATAGCTAAAGTGATACCATTGTTTAAATCTGGTGACAAACATGTTTTTTTTTTTAATTATAGGCCAATCTCCCTCTTACCATAGTTTTCTAAAATTTTGGAAAAAGGTGTTTGTAATGATGATAAATGATTTCTTAACTAAACATCATACCCTTAGAGAGCAAGCAATACGGTTTTAGAATTGTGCTAGTTCATTGGCTGTAATGGATTTCGTTCAACAAATTTCCAATGCGACTGATAACAAGTAATATACTGTAGGGGTTTTTTTTATTACAGAAAGCATTTGATACAACAGATCATAGTTTGCTATTGGACAAATTACAGAAGTATGGTATCAGGGGATTGGCACATGACTGGATAATGAGCTACTTACACAATAGGTATCAGTCTGTCCACATCGGTGGGACAAATTCTGAATACTTGAAGATTACATGTGGGGTGCCCGAGGGTTCAGTCATTGGGCCATTGCTGTTTTTTAATGATATATGTTTGGTTTCCAAGTCCGTGAGTTGTATTTTATTTGTGATGATACAACTGTGTTTTGTAGTGGGGATCTTTTGGGACAGCTCCTGGACATGATGGAGAATGAATTACAGAAATTTAAACAATGGTTCGATTCAAACAAATTATTGCTCCATTTTAGTAAAACTAAGTGTATCATATATAGGAATAAGTTGAAATTTATTATTACACAATATTGAAATTGTAACAGGTGGGCAATTCTACGGCAACGGAATTACAATCTGAACTAATCTGTCATGGTTAGATGCCACACGAGGTCTGTCCATAAAGTATCGTACCTTTTTATTTTTTTCAAAAACTATATGGATTTCATTCATATGTTTTTACGTCAGACATGCTTGAACCCTCGTGCGCATGCGTGAGTTTTTCCACGCCTGTCGGTGACGTCATTCGCCTGTGAGCACGCCTTGTGGAAGGAGTGGTCCCGCCCCCTCGTCAGATTTTCATTGTCTGGAAATGGCGGAATGAAAAGGACTTTTTTTCCATCAGAATTTTTTCAGAAGCTGTTAGAGACTGGCACCTGGAAACCATTCGAAAAATTTATCTGGCTTTCAGTGAAAATTTTACGGGCTTCACAGAGAATAAGGACTTTAACTATAGGTTTAAGGACCCCTTTAAAGGACGGTCGGTGCGCCGCGCTGCGACGATGCGGCACAAACCACTGGATCATTTCTAAGCTGATGGCTCTGTGGATACGAGACCGTCGTGTGCTCTTTCTCTTTTCTCTGGTTATCACAAGACCTGGACATCAGCCATTTTCCGTCAGATTTCACTTTTAACAAGAGATTTTGTCATGGAAAGCCGCGCGGAGGCTTCGCGCGTCACGACCGATTCGCTGATGAAGCGAGACAAAGGAACACCTCCGTTTCGGCATGTTAGAGGACAAGTTGGGACATGTCTATCTCGGCTTTCAGTGCTTACCAGTCGAGTGAGTATAAAAGAACTTGTGGAGAGCTGGACATGTCCCAACTTGTCCTCTAACACTCCGAAATGGAGGTGTTCCTTTGATGACGCTGCCTGAGAGCGCTGCGCGACGTCTCGCACCGTGAAAAGTCCTTAAAGCGACAGAATCACCTCAAAATCTCTCATCAGCTGTTAAAATTTTCACTGAAAACCAGCTTAATTTTTCGAACCATGTCCACTTCGATGTGTCTCACAGGTTTAGAAAAAATTTTGATCAAACAAAGCGCCAGTCTCTCAGCAACTTCTCAGACAAAGGAATTCCGAGGAGGGGCTGGACGACTCCTCCCACAAGGAGTGCTCACAGGCGAATGACGTCACCGACAGGCATGGAAAAACTCACGCATGCGCACGAGGGTTCAAGCATGTCTGACGTAAAAACATATGAATGAAATCCATATAGTTTTTGAAAAAAATAAAAAGGTACGATACTTTATGGACAGACCTCGTATGTCCAGATTTTGCTGCTGTTGTAATTCCATTACCACAGAATTGCCCAGATACAAAATTCCTTGTTTATACTGATGATAAATGAAGCTGGAAAATGCACTAATTATGTTAAAAGCCATTGCAATTCTGCATAAAGCACAAGACTTCCTCTCCCAACATTCATTAACCATTTTATGTCACACATTACTTTTTCCATGTATGACATACTGTGTTGAGGTTTGGGGAAATACATATAAAACTAATACTAATCCAATATTTCTGTTGCAAAAGAAAACTAAGAATTATCAGTAATAAACCATATTGTGAACCAACAAATCCGTTATTTGCTTGTTTACAAATTTTAAAATTGTGGGACTTGATTGATTACACCACAATACAAATTATGTATGAAGTTAAAAATAAACTTTTACCTCAACATGTCCAGGATCTGTTTAAAATGAGAGTCTCCAGCTACAATTTGAGAGGAATATTATTATTTGAGAAATTAAAAAGATCCGTACTACTGTAAAAAGTCCTGTTTCCATCAAAGGTGTTAATACTGGGAATAACTGCCCTGATAATATTAAATTACTTGGTGCCTTAGTTAGATTTAAAAGACTTAAATTACAAAAACCATATATTTATCCTTTATAGTTTGAAAAATTTAGGTTTAGCAATTTTGTCATTGTGCACTATTGCTTGTTTGGTTAATGGTTCGTGCACATTTCTTTTGTATTGTTGTTATGAGTATATATATTTATATATGCACACATTCTTTATTTTTTATTGTATAAGCTTTGCTTCTGCCTTCGCCCTTTCAGCCACACGGGTTCTCTGTACATTGTTGTTTTATAAATCTTGTTATTGTCTTTGTTGTTTCATCTGTGTGCCGAATAAATTCATTCATTCATTCCATTTAGCAATAACTTATTCATGTCAAACCATAATTTCATTTTGCCAAATTCTGAAGTGACCGTGTCTAAAAGTTGCTCTAATTTCTGACCGGAAATTAAAATATTTTTGTCATCTGGGAATAAAATTAATTTCAGTATTTGCTATGCACAGGTCATTGCTGTAGATGATGAAAAGTTTCGGGCCCAACACTGACCCCTTGGAAACGCCACACACAATGTCCAAACATCTTGATTGATATGCCCCCATATTCACAAATTGTCTCTTAAATTGATTTCCCTCAGTGCAACTGTCCCCAATTAAATAAACCTCAACCTTGTCAACCTCAGAATAATTCAGAGAGAAACGATCTTTTCTAAGAAATTTACTTTTCTTAGATTTTTTTTTAATAAGGATCACATCATCACAAAGTATTTCACATGGGTCATTTTGTTCCAGAAGTTATTTTTCTATAGATCTCAAAAGAAATTGAGATTATATCATGCTGAAAATACAGGGTGACCCCCTACGTTACGTTTTACTCCCATTTCGTTATTATCAGTCCCTGTGTCATCCTAGAGGAGGTGATGGTCTAGTGGTTAAGGCATTGGGCTTAAGACCAGAAGATCCTTGGTTCAAATCCCAGCCCGACTAGAAAGTCACTAAAGGCTCTTGGGCAAGGTCTTCAATCCCCTATTGCTCCCGGTGTGTAGTCAGCGCTTTGTATGGCACCATCCTGACATTGGGGTGAATGTGAGGCATTATTGTAAAGCGTACCTGAGAAGAACATTTAGCCCCCTGTGGATGTCAGCTCACGAAGGTTTGTCCAAATTTGTTTGTTTAATTGCATTTAATTGATGGACAATTCATTTTCTAATATTTATTTTGTTGTATTTCTTTTTGGTTGTCAAAGGTTATGAAGAAAATAAACCCTGTTTTAACCACCTCGTGCCTATGCTAAATCCTTGAGGGTGCTACAACGTTTAACACCCCTTTTGTTATTATCAGTCCCCGTTTCATCCTAGGGGAACTGATGGTCTAGTGGTTAAGGCATTGGGCTTGAGACCCTCGGTTCAAATCCCAGCCAGACTGGAAAGTCACTAAGGGCCCTTGGGCAAAGTCTTCAATCCCCTATTGCTCCTGGTGTGTAGTGAGCGGCTGACATCGGGGTGAATGTGAGGCATTATTGTAAAGCGCTTTGAGCGTCTGATGCAGATGGAAAAGTGCTATATAAATGCAGTCCATTTACCATTTATTTTGCTATTAAAAAAAGTACTTAATTGAATATTTGGAGTCAGTCTGCTCCATTTCACTACGTTTAACCACTGTTTCGTTATTATGAGTCCCCATTTTGCTCCATTTTGCCTAAAAATAATTAAATAAATCATATTTAATCATATTTGGAATCCAAACAAGAGCTGTCGACTGATCACCACCTGGTGGTGAGTTGGATCCGCTGGGAGGGTATGAAGCCGGTAAGACCTGGCAGGCCCAAACGTATCGTGAGGGTCTGCTGGGAACGACTGGCGGAACCCTCTGTCAGCAAGGTCTTCAACTCCCACCTCCAGGAGAGTTTCTCCCAGATCCCGGGGGAGGTTGGAGACATGGAGTCCGAGTAGGACCATGTTCTCCACCTCCATTGTTGATGTGGCTGCTCGTAGCTGTGGTCGCAAGGTCTCTGGTGTCTGTCGCGGCGGCAATCCCCGAACCCGGTGGTGGACACCGGAAGTAAGGGATGCCATCAAGCTGAAGAAGGAGTCCTACTTATCTTTGTTGGTAGGTGGGACCCCAGAGGCAGCTGACAGGTACCGGCAGGCCAAGCGTGCCGCAGCCTGTGTGGACGCAGAGGCAAAAACTCGGGTCTGGGAGGAGTTCGGGGAGGCTATGTAGGAGGACTATCGGTCGGCCTCGAAGAGATTCTGGCAAACCGTCCGACGCCTCAGGAGGCGGAAGCAGTTCTCCACCAGCACTGTTTACGGTGCGGGTGGGGAGCTGTTGACTCTGACTGGGGATGTTGTCGGGCGGTGGAAGGAGTACTTCGAGGATCTCCTCAATCCCATCGTCACGTCTTCCGAAGAGGAAGCAGAGACTGGGGACTCGGAGGCGGACTCATCCATTACCCAGGCCGAAGTCACAGAGGTGGTTAGAAAGCTCCTTGGTGGCATGGCTCCTGGGGTGGATAAAATCCGTCCTGAGTGCCTTAAGTCTCTGGATGTTGTGGGGCTGTCTTGGCTGACGCGCCTCTGCAACATCGCGTGGCGATCGGGGACAGTGCCTCTGAATTGGCAGACCGGGTTGGTGGTCCCTCTGTTTAAGAAGGGGGACCGGAGGGTGTGTTCCAACTATAGGGGGATCACACTCCTCAGCCTCCCCGGTAAGGTCTATTCCAGAGTACTGGAGAGGAGAATTCGACCGATGGTTGAACCTCGGATTCAGGAGGAGCAGTGTGGTTTTCGTCCTGGTCGCGGCACACTGGACCAGCTCTACACGCTCCATCGGGTGCTTGAGGGTTCATGGGAGTTTTCCCAACCAGTCCACATGTGTTTTGTGGATCTGGAGAAGGCATTCGACCGTGTCCCTCAGCGCACCCTGTGGAGAGTGCTCCGAGAGTACGGGGTCCGGGGTCCTTTGCTAAGGGCTATCCGGTCCCTGTACAACCGCAGCAGGAGCTTGGTTCGCATTGCCGGTAGTAAGTCAAACCTGTTTCCAGTGCACGTTGACCTCCGCCAGGGCTGCCCTTTGTCACCGGTTCTGTTCATTATTTTTATGGACAGAATTTCTAGGCGCAGCCAGGGTGTAGAGAGGGTCTGGTTTGGGAACCACAGAATCTCGTCTCTGCTGTTTGCGGATGATGTGGTTCTGTTGGCTTCGTCAAATCAGGACCTTCAGCGTGCACTGGGGCGGTTTGCAGACGAGTGTGAAGCGTCCGGGATGAAAATCAGCACCTCCAAATCCGAGGCCATGGTTCTCGACCGGAAAAAGGTGCTTTGCCCTCTTCAGGTCGGTGGAGTGTCCTTGCCTCAAGTGGAGGAGTTTAAGTATCTCGGGGTCTTGTTCACGAGTGAGGGATGGATGGAGCATGAGATCGATAGACGGATCGGTGCAGCATCTGCAGTGATGCGGTCGCTCTATCGGACTGTCGTGGTGAAGAGAGAGCTGAGTAGGGGGGCAAAGCTCTCGATTTACCGATCGATCTACGTTCCGATCCTCACCTATGGTCATGAGATTTGGCTCATGACTGAAAGAACGAGATTGCGAGTACAAGCGGCCGAGATGAGTTTCCTCCGCAGGGTGGCTGGGCGCTCCCTTAGAGATAGGGTGAGAAGCTCGGAGTCGAGGCGCTGCTCCTCCATGTCGAAAGGAGTCAGTTGAGGTGGCTCGGCCATCTTTTTCGGATGCCCCCTGAACGCCTCGCTGGAGAGGTGTTCTGGGCACGTCCCACTGGGAGGAGGCCCTGGGGAAGACCCAGGACACGCTGGAGGGACTACATCTCTCGGCTGGCTTGGGAACGCCTTGGGGTTCCCCCGGAGGAGCTGGAGGAGGTGTGTGTGGATCGGGAGGTCTGGGCGGCTTTGCTTGAGCTGCTGCCCCCGCGACCCGACTCCGGATAAAGCGGAAGAAAATGGATGGATGGATGGATGGATGGAATCCGTTTGGGTCAGTCTGCTCCATTTCGTGACATTTTACCCCCATTTCTTGATTATAAGGCTCCACTTCGTATTTTAGTATAGCGGTT
The DNA here is from genome assembly GCF_902500255.1 of Thalassophryne amazonica. Taxonomy (NCBI): domain Eukaryota; kingdom Metazoa; phylum Chordata; class Actinopteri; order Batrachoidiformes; family Batrachoididae; genus Thalassophryne; species Thalassophryne amazonica. The sequence continues at coordinate 62,972,999 of NC_047119.1, read as the reverse complement.
TCAGATCCAATTGTCCTTTGTAGGATTTATTACAATTGATATGGGTTCTGTTGTTTGGGGTCACACTGTATTTGAAACTCTTACTTCCAAAGTGCTGCTTCTCAAAGATTCCTTTAAACTACAGACAGATTGAAATGTAAAACAGTTTTGTTTTTTTTTGCCTATAATAGGTTGTCTTTGAAGTTGAGTGCAGGGTGGAAGAGTGAAGCAGGAATGCAAGTCAGCAGAGACATGCACCGCCCATCTCCCTGCACGAAACTCTCCTCTACTTTTTATGCCCTGCATGGCACTTACGCCGTGAGGCGGGGCATATAGCATCCGGGTTGTTTGTCCATCCGTCTGTCTGTCCAAAATTTGTTCGCTGCAATGTACCTCTGCACCTATTGCTCGCAGAAACTTCATATTTGATGGGTACATGCCTTGGAGGAGTACTCTGCATGGGTTCGAAGGCCGATGACCTTGACCTACTTTTCAAGGTCACCAGTGGTCACAGCTGTCAAATCCTTTGCCTGAAATTTGTTCGCTGCAATGTACCTCGGCACCTATTGCTTGCAAAAACTTCATATTTGGTGGGTACATGCCTTGGAGGAGTACTATTACTGCACTTTACATGGAAAATAGTACTGCGCACGGGGCATTTCGTGACGAATGTCTCTAGTTATTATTATTAGCCGAGCTATAAATCACAGCAAGTCTTTCCAGATGTGCACCTGTAAAATCCTGGTGGCTAAATTGAGGCCCCAGAAAGTTCTTGGTGCAGCCCTGCTGTGTGAACCATCTGACAGCCCCAGAAAGCCCCACAACTCTCAATCAGTGTCCGCAAAGTAGCCAGAAAAGTGTGCAATACCTGCGCCAACAACAACTGACGTGGCTCCACAGCTGCGGAAAGCGTGCAGCAGATTAGCGTCTTTAATGTTGACGTTGACAAAGGCCACTTCACAGCCCAGTTTGCACAGTCCGAACCACACGCACACGAAGTCCGGCTCGTTGCACATCAACAGCGCCACCACGTCTCCCGCCGCCAGACCCGCATCCGCCCGGAAAGTGCTGGCGAAGCGGTTACTTCTCCTGTCCACGTCCCGGTAGGTCAGAGTCTGGTTCTGGTAGATAATGAAGGCCTTGTTTGGGTTTTTTGCCGCCTGGAAGCGAAAACAGTCTGTGAACGTCACAGTTCCAGCGCGCGCGCGAGCCCGCAGCGCCTTTGTGTATCCGCGCAGCTTTAAGTAATAAATCAAATCTGCCCAAAAGAAGGGATGAAACATCCTCTGGTAGACGAAAAGAGCCAGCAGACCCGCTGCCAAACTGTTCAGCAGCCACGGTGTCATCTTTAGTCGCTGCGAACTTCCGCTGAAGCTTGCCCGGCACCGCCTGCGCGTGCTGTCAGGCCAGCCAATCAGCTGCGAGCTGGAAGTAATGGCACTCAGAAAGTAGCCCAACTCTTAAAGGGCCTCTGTGTGACATCTAGTGGTGAGATTTCAGACTGCAACAATCCTCTATTCTAGAGGTGGGCTATACCGGGAATTTTGGGATTGATCTGATACCAAGTAAATACAGGCCCAGTATCGCCGATACCGATACCGATACTTTTTCATACTTAAGCTTCATAGATCCAAAGGATCCAAAAGACCGAGGACAGAATTTCGCCAAACATTTGTACGTGACAACAAAATGCTTTACTATCACAATCAACATTTTTGTTTAAAAAAAATATTGCTCAACACAACTTAAAACAAAATCTCCTGAGGTAGAGGGCTGACAAACCACAATGCAAGGTTGCGCTGCTCCATGTTGTGTGACACAGCACAGCGTTGCTCTTACAGACAGGGAAGCCTCACAGGACATGCCCTGACATGCCCAGCTCATCCACAATTTCTCGGATAGTCACACAACTGAAACGCCACCGAAAGCCGTCTGAATCTTCCGAATGGTGGACGAGGTGAGCATGTCACAACATGTCCTGTGAGGCTTCATCACGGAGGCGCTGTTGCTGCGCCATCAGCTTCGTGCCGATGAATTTCGCCGCCGCTCTTTTCATGGCAAAATCTTCTGTCACAGTGGAATGTGCCGAAAAAGTGCTGATGTTCACCTCTTCCACAATTTCTCGGATAATCACATGAGGGTCCCACATCACCACAGCGTTCACTTCGGAAATGATCTGGTCATTTCAGCATGTTGATGGCCGACTGGAGCGCGGCGCGCTCTCCACCGTTGTGCGGACGTCTTTAAACTGGTTGTACTGCTCCTTAATCTGTGTGATGCCCATAGGATCGTCACCGAAAGCCATCTGAATAATCCAAATGGTTTCCACCTGGCTGTCGCCCAGTTTCTGGCAAAATTTGATGCTCCAGTCGTTCCGCCATTTTCCTTGCAAAGAAAATCCGACGAGAGACTCCACCCATCCTCACACAAAGGCTGCTTACAAGCAAATGACGCACCCGACCGGCGTGAAAAAAATCACGCATGCGCACGAAGGTTCAAGGTTGGCTCATGCAAGCACACGTGATTCAAATCCATCAAGTTTTTGCAAAAAAATAAAAAGGTGGGATACTTTTCTAACAGACCTCGTATGTCATCATTGTGGAAACTATCATGAAGTACCCAGCTCTGGTTCTGTTAATTGGCTTTATTAACAACAATCTGTGAGAACGACACACTCGGCTCTTAGCCTAGCAGTTCTTACTCTTTTGCCCATATCTCTTGTGTAACCTCACGCTGCTCCATTTAACAGTGACACCCGGTGGCTAAAGTGAGAACTGTCACAAACACGGAGTTCCTGTCAAGTGTCAGCATAACAGGAAAACCATACCCAGTGTAGCAGAACGAACGCCTCCCTCCCTCCGCCCCTAAAAATCGGTCCGCCTTGCTTCAGAGCACAGCAGCACATCTGAGATGATGTCTCTTCACCCACCCAAAGTGATCAAATGGATTAATGGGATTAAACCTCTTAAATCATTCTAAAGTCAGTTTTAAGCAGAAACGGCCATTATAAGCAGAAACTCTGTGAAACTCTGTCACGCTTTGAAATGACCGACGCGCAGTGAACACATCAGCTAGCAGCTGGTGTGTAGCCGCGGAGCTCTGATCGCTTCATGATGTAGTAATGCTGAATTTATGTGGAAATGATTATTGTACAAAAGCTTCAGATATCTGTCACTGAGACAGATGATGACTGGCGAAACAAGGTGTTAATCCGTGAACCGCGGCTAATGACCCATGCGCAGTGAAGGCAGGGTGGACTGATTTTTAGGGGGGAACCAGTTGGTTGAAAATGGAGAGTCTGCACAACTTCACTGACAGATTTACCAAAATTTTCTTTCATCGATGTTGCAAGATTGGTGGAGGAAAAAAACGAACAGAGGGTACAGATTTTTCCACAAAGGATTCGTCCAGAAATATCAAGGTAAGTAGAGAGCGAGCACTGGCTAACTGTTACTGACCTGTTAACTAGAATGTCAAATCATTAGCGTATGCACTATGTATACCATAGACATGGGAGATATAAAGTACCTTTGTAAATTATCATCATCTACTTTTTATGTAGCATTATAATATTAATTTGTTCTGTCTATAGTTGTCCAAGTGAACAGCTTGTGTGTACTGACAATAATGTTAGCCTAATCAGTTAGCCTAATATTTTTCTCTGGTAATGTCTGCCTTAATGTGCATGGTTTTGCATTTCATAGTATCAAATATAGTGGATTGGCAGGTGTTTGTGAGGGCTAGATGCTATCCGTCATGCTGCCGGATAGCTTGAATCCATTTCTGACGAACTTCACAGTCAACAGGAAAGGAATGAAATGACACGTATAGCTGTTTTTGAGCATTACAAGAATAGCCCAGTACGCTACAAGAACTCTTGCTCATTGATCGCGCCATTTGTTTAAACACTATTGTTGCTAGCCTTTTCCTTACTGTCGCTATAAACGTATTTGTTTACTTATTGCCGGAAAAAGGTTTCCACAACGATTGTGTGTTATTTCCGGTCAAATATACGGAAGTTTGGTGAAAGTTCTATATATCAAACAAAAACTATCACAGGTGAGAGAGTATAAAACAAAACCAAAGCGCTACCATAAAGCAAGAAGTACACCCGACCATCATGCAAGTACTTTTTTGTCAGAAAAACAACAAAAACACAGCCATATAACCTTTTTCAAATTGTGGTATGTTGATATTAGCCATACATAATCTATCTATCTATCTATCTATCTATCTATCTATCTATCTATCTATCTATCTATCTATCTATCTATCTATCTATCTATCTATCTATCTATCTATCTATCTATCTATCTATCTATCTATCTATCTATCTTGTTCTGGAGAGTGGTTCTCGTGTGGCTCTGGGTGTCGCCATGTTAGCAGTGCTTACTCCACCTACGTCCCAGACAATCCATAAATGGGTAAAGAGGCGGAGCATAGGCAAGACCCTGCCTCACCTAGGTAGAAAACCCAATGATGAAGCCCGATGCTATGTTTAGAACCCTCAGAGGTTCAGAGATTCCGACCTTTATCTCAGGGAAGAATGGCTTGAACCCTACATCGGGCTTGAATTTTCGCTTGGAAACGCGTGAGAAAATTGAGTAACCTGAGGAAACCTGAGTTAACATCACAGCCATGGTGGACCCCTTTGCGAGTGGTGAGACAACAATGTTACCGATGCTGAAAAAATTAATCTTTAAATGAATTTTTAATATGTATATGTTGCGGATATGAACTAGTGAATCTCTTCTGCATCTCACCATGTCATTTAGGTCTAGGGATGGGTATTGATAAGATTTTATCAATCAATGCCATTATCGATTTGGGAGTGAGGTTAACTTCAATGCACAGCACTGGATGAGGTGGGATCCCATGGGGAGGGGAGATAGGGGAGCCATCCTGGCGGCGCCCACCTGACGACCTGCCAATCGGAGGCACCGCCGGCCTGTCTTGCCCGTGCCATCAGGGAGGTGGAGCATGAGCGCGTGCAATAGGATCTGAAAGATGGTGAACTATGCCTGGGCAGGACAAAGCCAGAGGAAACTCTGGTGGAGGCCTGTAGTGGTCTTGAAGTGCAAATTAGTTATCTGACCTGGGTATAGGGATGAAAGACTAATCCAGGGGTGCCCAAGTTCGGTCCTTGAGATCTACCTTCCTGACACTCTTGGATGTCTCCCTGCTCCAACACACTTGAATCCAATGAAAGGCTCATTAAAAGCCTGCTAATGAGTCTTTCATTGGATTCAGGTGTGTTGGAACAGGGAGACAACTAGGTAGATCTCAAGGACCGAACTTGGGCACCCCTGGAAAAATCAAACCATCTAGTAGCTGGTTCCCTCTGAAGTTTCCCCCAGGACCCCTGGCGCTGGCGCTCGGAATTTCATCTGGTAAAACGAATGACTAGAGGGCTTGGGGCTGAAATGATCTCAACCTTTTCGCAAACTTTAAATGGGTAAGAAGCCCAGCTCGCTGGCTTGGAGCCAGGCATGGAATGCTAGCTGCCTAGTGGGCCACTTTTGGTAAGCAGAACTGGCGTTGCAGGATGGACCGTACCATTACACATGTATCTGAAAATTTCATGGACTGATCACGCATGGCCAGAGTCAATGTCATTCTCAAAACGACAGACACAGCCCTCCACAACAGCTAGCAGCCACTGCTAGTGGACAATGAATTACAAACAGTGAGAATCGGGATCAGCTCAGCAGTCGCCCCAATTATTCATAACTTTATTGCTTAAAATGTCTTAAATTAAGAAGTTAGAAGAAATTCACCCCTTTCCCAGTTGTCACGGAACAGAAAACCATCTATATAGACCAAAGCCAACCTGTAAACATGTTTATTTCTACTCTAAAGCTTGACATTTTAACATGGACTTGAATGGGAACCTGACTGCTTTCGGAGCCAGCCTCAAGTGGCCAGTGAAGGAACTTCAACTGTTTCTTCATCTGGGTGGGCTTCATCTGAGGCCATCAATGCTTACAACTTGGTTGCATGTTTGTTTTGTGAGTTCATTAGGGGTTAAATAAAGTTGGGCGGGGGGGGGGGGGGGGGGCAGTGGCAGGTTAGTGAGCTGGACTTTGTCAGTGCACGCGCTCACAGTGTGTGCATACATGCATGGAACAGTTTTCACTGTGTTGAATGTTTGGTCTCCAAAGTAAAGGACAAACAAGGTCAGTGTCTTTTGGATTCTATGACATGTGACATATGTTACCCTGTAAGGTGATAACTAAGCATGACACATGGTGCAAACTGTTCCTTTTTAAAACCTCATTAACTCAACCAATAATTTGGAGCATTCTACCATTTTTGCTGTTTTACCCTGTAACTCCATAGAATTCAGTCACAGATTGTCCAAACTATACCTTTCTGGAGTCGTTATGATCAGACAAATAATGTGGTATAGTTTTCAATATGATTGGAGCATTTTTAAATTTTGACACCTGTGTAATTGTTCATTTGACCCCTACCCGCCTCCTGGCTATTGAAAATAGGCGTGGCTAGGATCCTTTTTCATCCCAGCTTCAGATGAAAAAGGGTGTGGTCATTTTTTAAAAGGGTGTGGTCATTTTTGGGCTGTTTGTCCCGAATAGAGATTTTGGCACATATCCCAAGTTGTTCATTGGAGTCATATTAGTCTAGAACAGTTGAGTTGCCCTCTCCTAAATGATGTGCACACACATCTCAGATCGGTCCTCTACTAACCTTGACACTGGGGCCAAACACTGTGACTTCTGGTTTGCCTCACTTCCTGGGGAGTGTTGTCTGGAGGTTATTGCTGGAACATGTCATGCTGTTAGACTTGTTGGTCTGCAGCTCCTGGTTTCTGTTGAGGCCCCAGGGGTGCCGAGGAGAGCATTTCCCATTTGTTCTCTGTCCAGGCATTCCGGTTGCACAGGTAACGCGTCTATGCTGACGTGACTTTTGGGTGAACCAGTTTCCTGCTGGCTGTCGCACACTGGCGTGTGCTCACTAGGATTAGCGTGCCTCTGGGATGGACTATATCGTCATGGATGCTGCTCTCAATGGCTCATGTTTCTGCAACATGTCACTGTCCTGTGAATGAGAGAACCTGACAGTTGGTTTCTTGCTCATTCAATACAGCTGCATGTGCATCTTGTACTGGTGGCGCTCTGGCTATCTTTTGGCGGCTTTGCAACACCTGAGAGCCTGGACCATCACAACCCCAGGGATCTTGCTTCTGCTTTGTAAGCTCCTTCACACCTGACATGTCACATAGGGGGACACTACCTGCATTGTCTAACTGGTGTCCCATATGATTCCTCGGACTGTTAAGGGCCTTTCACACAGCACGCTTCATTAGCGTCAAATGAGTGATGACTGTTTTTGCGTTGGGCAGCACGGTGGCTTAGTGGTTAGCACTGATGCCTCACAGCGAGAAGGTTGTGGGTTCGATTCCCGTGGCCTTTCTGTGTGGAGTTTGCATGTTCTCCCCGTGTTTGCGTGGGTTTCCTCCAGGTGCTCCGGTTTCCTCCCACATCCAAAGATGTGCGGGTTAGGTGGATTGGGATCTTTAAAATTGTCCGTAGGTGTGTGTGTGGGTGTGTCTGTGTTTGTTTGTCTATTTGTGGCCCTGCGACAGACTAGCGTCCTGTCCTGGGTGTACCCCGCCTCGCGCTCTATAACTGCTGGGATAGGCTCCAGCCCCCCGCGACCCTTAATTGGACTAAGCGGTAGAAGATGGATGGATGGATGGATGGATGTTTTTGCGTTGGATGCGTTGGACATGTCTTATGCGTTGCGTTGCCTTGCGTTGGGGGGGGGGGGGGGGATTTCTACATCACTATCTGGCTTTTCCAAAGCCCGAAAAAGCAGGACAATCACCATCTGCCAGAACCACAAAAAAATCTGAAAAAACAGCAGTAGAATGAGTCTCCCATAACCCTGCTGGGAGAAGCTTTTTTTTCAGCAACTTTTTGAAGTGACGCCGAGCCAAGGGAGGACTGATGAGACGGTGGGATCCATCAGACCACAACACTGAGCAAAGCAACACAGAGCAGCCGGAATGATGGAGCAGACCCACTCAATCTGAAATTCCTCACTTTTGGAAATATACAAACATCCAGTTTGACCAATGGAGCTTAGTTCTGTAAATTTGTCTGAGGTGAGAATAACTAAAAATAAAACTTGACGTTACCGCACTGCTGAAGGTTTAATGTTCGGCTAATGTTAGCTTAGTGTTTTAGCCTTTTAGCTGCAGAATCACAGTCTAACTGCCTGAACATTTTAATTTGTAAAATAACTTTAATTTGGTTCAGTCTGTTTTTATTTTTATTAAATAAAGCTACATTTTTTAAATTGCTGCTTCTGTAAGTAAGTCCCTTCAGCTGCTCCCTTGTTTGCACTCGGGGTCGCCACAGCAAATCCAAGGTGGATCTGCATGTTGAATTGGCACAAGTTTTACGCCGGATGCCCTTCCTGACGCAACTCCACATTACATGGAGAAATGTGGCAGGGGTGGGATTTGAACCCGGAACCTTCTGCACTGAAACCAAGCGCATTAACCACTTGGCCACCACCCCTGCAAATTGCTGCTTCTGTAATTACAACAAAAAGACTACTTTAAATAACAGATTTTTTTTTTTTAGTTTTTTATGTGTTTTGTGTTTCTTTATATTTTAAGAAGTATATATTTTTTACTTGTCTCTCATCAGGAATATTTGCTGTACAGACAACCTCAATATAGACGCACTTGGAAAACGTCCAGTGTTGGAGCTGAACACCAAAGCCTGAAGAGGGAAGAAGAGAACATCTCTGCTCTTTAAAATGTGAGAAAAGTGTCTTCAAAAACTCCACCAGAGACCGAAGCTGCAGAAGACCATCTGGTTAAATGTCCTGAGGGTCCAGCTCACCTGTCCTCTCTGAAAACCAACACCTGCTGCTACGCTTCTAAATAAAACATTGGCTCTTTAAAGAGCAACTGTTTTATTATTTTAAAAATCTGTTTCCTTTTATATGCTAACATTAAAGGGGAACATTACACAGTGAGAAATGCAATATTAATACAATAACATGCTTTTGGAGGGCGGTATGCATTTTCAGAGGCCCGACAGTCATGGCCAGTCGCCCAAAATGACCGATATTCGCCCTCGTCTAACTCGGGTGAATATCGGTCATTTTGGTCGACTGGCCATGAATGGAGGGACTCAGAAAATGCATACTGCATGACAACAGCATGTTATTTGCATTATTATCACTTTACTGAGATACACAACACATGGCATAACAGTATGCAGGTCGCATTCAATATTGCACCGTGCGAGCCAGTCATGGAACTTGCGTATTCCAAACTCGGTGGATTTTGTCATGTTAGCTGGTACCGCGTTGCTCTCCAAATTTGCCAGTGCGTCCTCGGCAAGCTGGCTGCTTTGGCTGCTGTTCTTTGTCGGACTATCCATGAGAAAATCATCCATATTGGGAGCAACATGCACTTCTCACCTTTTTATCTTTTCCTCTGCAGATAGTTCTTGGGCTGCACGCTATGATGTCATTTGTTTAGCTGATATTCTACACATTTTACACTAGATGCACAATTACATACCTTTATCACACATCTGAAGTGGACGCTTTCCCGAGCGCCCGCAGGCCGCCATGTTTGTAGAATATCCGGGTACTTCTCACTTGGTGCTGATGTCACTGACGAGAGACTGTACATGAGCTGGCGTGACCAAATAAGGAAGTGGGAAAGGTCACGGCGCAGAGGAAAACACTGGAATCCATGGAAGTCAAGTTTGAGACAGAGGATCGTCCCAATCCTTGGGACTTCATAGCATATAGCCACCAGCCGCGGTGGTCTGGCGACCACAAGAAGAAAAAGAAGAAGAAGAGGAAAAATATCCAGGCATTGGGCGGCTGTGAAGCAGGTGCCACGTCAGCTGCCACAAACATGAATGAGCGGATCGAAGAAAGTGGGAAGGGTGGCGCCACTGCAGCTGCTATGAACGAGTCTCCTCCGGTAGATCTAGAATCTGTTCCAGCCAGGAGCATGGACGACTGGATTCAAGTCTGGAATGGCAAAGATGATGAGACAGAAACTTGGCGGCTGAACACCATTCTTTGGTGCAGATGCGGAAACTGCAGGCTGATGCTGACAGTGTGTAACGTTACGTTTAAGTAAACATGGGCATTGTCACTATGGGGGTGGGGGGTGGGGGGGATATGTCCTTTCAGTGCTCCTGCAAATTTTACCTTACAAAGATGAGAAAGGTTCTAAATCTAGAATATTTGCACGTGCCTAAGATAGTTTGGAAGTGTATTTTTTTCTCAATTATGTTGTCAATAAAAAATGACTGAGAAAAGGCAGTATCAGGACATGTATTAGACTTATAAACCAGGTAGTGTATTACAGTATGTGTAATACTATGTGTAATACTGTAGTTTACTACAGTGAAATGTAGGTCTTTCTGTTAAGGTTTTGAAAGAGTTCTGAACAGGTAATATGTGATTTTCCAGTGCTATGTCCCTTAGTCTTTTTATATTCATACATGTAGCATTAGGACAGTTAGTTGAAAAACAGGTATTTTGAACTAGTTTCATAGAAGTAGAACAGCATTGAAGATGAAATGATTGAGGTTATGTAGAAGAGGTAGGTTGTTGTTTTTATGATTCTTATTTCTTTATCTTTTTCCACTGGTCATATATTCAGGTGACTGAATGTGTATGCTGCCATGATCTGACTGAGGCTGAGGCAAAAGGTGTCGGGGAACCTCAAGACGATGGTGGCATCAAATACCTTCTGCAGCACCCCCAGTTCCACGAGGCCGTTATTGCTTCACATGGCTTTGCTGGCCCGAAAAGAGTCACTGAACGAACTGACAGACCCAGTCCCGACAAAGACATACTGGCTGCAAGCCTACCGTCAAGTCACATACTGGCTACATGGATCACTTGGGAAGGGCAAGCGACGAGTCATTCCATGTTGTCTCGTTAGGGCTATTAGGAAGAAGTATCCATCACCCACGGCTGATTACCCAGGATACCTCAGTGTAGACGAGGTGGCAGTATTAAACTGTTAAGACATATTGAAACACTTTTTATAAGAACCCTTCTAATTATTTGTACTCATTATATTATTGTATATTATCTCTATATATATAATATATCATGATACTGTATTATTATTATTATTAATATTATTAATTAATTATTAATCATAATATATATATTACTTATTATAGTGCATTGTGTTTTCACTTATCTTTAGCAATATGGAGACGTAACAAGTACACAAGGAATTGCCACTTGCTTGCCTTTCCAAAGTGTCCACTTGTAGCCAGTATGACCTTTAGATATGGTAATATTTTACAGTACATATGAATGTAGGCATTTTGGAAGAGAATACGTGTTGACTGTCTGCTGAAGATAGAAATTTTACCAAAAGGAGCTGTACATTAATTACAACCAAAAATATCTACATTGAATGTGCAAAAGTTGACATTTGACAATAAGGAGTTGTACATAACTACAATAAAAAAAAATATTGACCTTCAATCTGCATGTTAGGCTGTGACATCTGCAGAAAAGTTGATTTTATGTATGATTTTATGAATGATTTTATGATTGTATGCATTCTTGGCTGAAAACAGCAACAATATGTCTCCAGAAGCCCCAAAAGTCTCCAAAAGCCAGAAGTTTACTGGCAACCTTGGTGGACGGTTTGTTCCCCCTACAAGGTCACAGTATACCCCCCCCCCCCCCCACCCCCATCGAGATTAGAGGATAACAAGTTCCGTCTTGAATACAATAAAATTGACAACAATATAATGGATTTGGTGCCACTAAAGTTCAAGTTTATAACTTGGGGCAGACCTGCAGAAAAGAGGCGGAAAGAGGAACTGCAAAGTCACTTTTTCTTTTTAATTTAAAATTTTTCTGGGTATCACCAAGCATCTTGGTTTGTGCTGTGCAACTATTTATAAACTACCAAAATGTTTGACTGTGATTGAAAATGCTTCATACTAACAGTTAGCATCATCAGCACTTTTAAATATATAATATATAATAATATAGAAATATATAATATAGAAATAATATATATATATATATATTGTTGGGAAAGTAGTGACACGGACCCACAACAGGGGGCGTAAATGAACGGACAATGGAAGGAGTCAAATTATAACACTTTACTGTTGTGAATGACACAACCAAACACAGCAGATTACAGAATGTGCACAAGTCAATCGATAAAGGTGTCGTGTGGGCAGGCTCGACGATAGGAGACGCCTGTCTGGAAACGAACCGGAACCACACGATTTCCACTGCCACCGAACCCAAGGAATACTGGAGCCGCCAAGTCCCGAAGTCCCCAGGTGGCCACCGTCACGGCGTGTCGGATCTGGTACTGCTGGCAGAAAGCAAAGACAGTCAAGGGTGGGTGTGTGAACACCCAGTAACAATCCTGGTGGGAATTCCACCTCCACCTCTCACTCAATATGTTGCAGCGATCCCTCAGAGGAAAAAGAGTGCCGTCTTGCACAGCCTCCACAAACTAAGGACCGGTACTCCTGCAAACACTCACAATAAACAGATTTAGAAAATACTACAAAAGGCTGAGGATATTACCTCTGGTAGAAGATGATATCTCGGCAATGTGGTGGAGGTGTCTTCCTGCTTTTATTCCAGATGTGGATTGGATGATCAGTGACAGCTGAAAGCCCCGGCCCATTCGACGGACATCCAAGAGCCGGCGTACTGTCCAAGCCGGCTCCCCGTCGATAATACGGGCAGGAGGCGGCGCCGGACCGGGTGCACAGAGGGGTGAGGTGTGATGCGGCTTGATTCTGGAGACATGGAAGACCGGATGGATCCGCAGTGAGGCCGGGAGTTGGAGCCTCACTGCGGTAGGACTGAGGACCTTGAGGATGGTAAAGGGTCCAATGAAGCGGTCTTTCAGTTTAGGAGACTCGACCTGTAGTGGAATGTCCTTGGTGGTATGCGGGGGCCGGGGACCGTCGACGGTCTGCATGGGCTTTAGCCCTCGTCTGGGCCCTCAACAAGGCCGAACGGGCGGTGCACCACACCCGACGGCATCTCCGCAGGTGGGCCTGGACCGAGGGCACACCGACCTCTCCCTCCACCAAAGGAAACAAAGGGGGTTGGTACCCCAGACACACCTCGAACGGGGAGAGGCCGGTGGCAGAGGACACTTGGCTGTTATGAGCGTACTCGATCCAGGCCAGATGTTCACTCCAAGCCGTTGAGTGTGCGGAGGTCGTGCACCTAAGGGCCTGCTCCAACTCTTGGTTGGCCCGTTCGACCTGTCCGTTAGTCTGGGGGTGATACCCAGACGAGAGACTTACGGTGGCCCCCAGTTCCCGGCAGAAACTTCTCCACACCTGCGAGGAGAACTGGGGACCGCGATCCGAAACGATGTCTGTAGGTATCCCATGCAGCCGGACGACATGGTGGACCAGGAGATCCGCCGTCTCCTGGGCCGACGGGAGCTTCGGGAGGGCCACGAAGTGGGCCGCCTTGGAGAATCGGTCCACTATCGTGAGAATGGTGGTGTGTCCCCGGGACGGCGGGAGGCCCGTGACAAAATCCAGACCGATGTGGGACCAGGGGCGGTGAGGCACAGGAAGAGGCTGTAGGAGTCCCTGTGCCTTCTGGTGGTCCGCCTTGCCCCTGGCGCAGGTGGTGCAGGCCTGGATGTAAGCCCGGACATCAGTCTCCAGGGACGCCCACCAGAAGCGCTGCCGGACCACTGCCACGGTCCTACGCACCCCTGGGTGGCAGGAGAGCTTGGACCCGTGACAGAAGTCCAGAACGGCAGCTCTGGCCTCTGGTGGGACGTACAATCTGTCTTTCGGTCCTGTTCCGGGATCCGGGCTCCGTGCCAGTGCCTCCCGGACGGTCTTCTCCACGTTCCAGGTTAGGGTAGCCACGATAGTGGACTCCGGTAGAATGGGATCCGGTGGATCCGACAGCTCGGTCTTGACTTCCCGTTCGTGCACCCGGGACAGGGCATCCGATCTTTGGTTCTTGGTCCCGGGGCGGTAGGTAATCCGGAAGTCAAAACGGCCGAAAAACAGTGACCAGCGGGCTTGCCTGGGGTTCAGTCGCTTGGCGGTCCTGATATACTCCAGGTTCCGGTGGTCAGTGAAAACCGTGAAAGGCACTGACGCTCCCTCCAGCAGGTGTCTCCACTCCTCAAGAGCCTCTTTCACCGCAAGGAGCTCTCGATTGCCCACGTCATAGTTCCGCTCTGCTGGGGTCAACCTGCGGGAAAAATAGGCACACGGGTGAAGAACCTTATCGGTTTCTCCGCTCTGGGATAGCACGGCTCCTATCCCTGAGTCAGAGGCGTGCACTTCAACCACAAACTGGCGACTAGGATCGGGCTGCACCAAGACCGGTGCAGTCGAGAACCGGCGTTTCAACTCCCTAAACGCGGCTTCGCACCGATCCGACCAGGTGAAGGGAACTTTTGGTGAGGTCAGGACTGTCAGGGGGCTAACTACCTGACTATACCCCTTAATGAACCTCCTGTAAAAATTTGCGAAGCCGAGGAACTGTTGCAGCTTCCTACTGCTAGTAGGTTGGGGCCAGTCTCTCACCGCTGCGACCTTGGCCGGATCCGGGGCGTCGGAGTTGGAGGAGATGATAAACCCCAGGAAGGACAAAGAAGTGCGGTGAAACTCACACTTCTCGCCCTTCACAAACAGCCGGTTCTCCAACAACCGCTGCAGGACCTGACGTACATGCCGTACATGGGTCTCAGGGTCCGGAGAAAAGATGAGTATATCATCCAGGTATACGAAGACGAATCAGTGCAGGAAGTCCCACAAGACGTCATTAACCAAAGCTTGGAACGTCGCGGGGGCGTTAGTGAGGCCGAACGGCATGACCAGGTACTCAAAATGACCTAACGGGGTGTTGAATGCCGTCTTCCATTCATCTCCCTTCCGGATCCGAACTAGGTGGTATGCGTTCCTAAGATCCAACTTTGTGAAGATTTTGGCTCCATGCAGGGGGGTGAACACCGAATCCAACAAAGGCAACGGGTATCGGTTGCGAACCGTGATCTCGTTCAGCCCCCGGTAATCAATGCATGGACGAAGACCGCCATCTTTTTTGCCCACAAAAAAGAAACCTGCTCCCATCGGAGAGGTGGAGTTACGGATCAGCCCGGCAGCTAAGGAGTCCACAGGGAACTCCACATCTGGCAACAAATCGATGGCACAATCGTACGGACGATGCAGGGGAAGAGTGAGTACCCGATCCTTGCTAAAAACGTCAGCAAGATCGTGGTACTCAACCGGCACCGCCGACAGATTGGGGGGAACTTTGACCTGCTCCTTAGCCTGGGAACCGAGAGGAACCGAGGATCCCAAACACATCCGATGGCAGGTCTCGCTCCACTGTACCACCACCCCGGACGGCCAATCAATCCGGGGATTGTGTTTCAACATCCAGGGGAAC